>NW_026737395.1:0-42000 GCF_949786415.1 Peromyscus eremicus | reverse complement strand
TCACTGTGTATGGCAATTGGAGCACAATAGTGACTCGTCTTACCAAAAAACAACTCTTGCTCGTAGGACAAAAAACTGCATGTGACTCAACTCCATTTAGGACTGGGAAACAAACGCGAGCTCGCCTTACAAGAAACACACTCTGCTTTTGAGAAAAGAGCACTCTTCTACTCTACTGTGTTTCCTGTAGGGCCAGAAGAGTGAGCTTGCTCAGAACAAAAGAACTGTGCTTCCTACTCACACGGCCATATCTAGTTCAATTCTGATTAGGAACCTGACAAGAACAGTAGATCCTCTTCAGTCTAATACACTGTACTTGCTCGGAACATACGCCAGTGCTATTTGTCCTGTGCATGGCAATGGCAGCGAAATAGTGACTATTCTTACCATAAAACACCTCTTGCTCTTAGGACCAAAAACTGCATGTGATTCAACTCCATTTAGGCCTGGGAAACAAACTCTACCTCGCCTTACAAGAAACACACTCTGCTTTAGAGAAAAGAGCACTCTTCTACTCTACTGTGTTTCCTATAGGGCCAGAACAGTGAGCTTGCTCAGAACAAAAGAACTGTGCTTCCTACACACACGGCCATATCTAGTTCAACTCTGCTTAGGAACCTGACAAGAACAGTAGATCCTCTTCAGTCCAATACACTGTACATGCTGGGAATAGACGCCAGTGCTATTTGCCCTGTGAATGACAATGAGAGCACAATAGTGACTCTTCTTACCAGAAAACAACTCTTGCTCCTAGGACCTTAAACTGCATGTGACTCAACTCCATTTAGGACTGGGAAACAAACGCTAGCTCGGCTCGTCTTCCAAGAAACACATTCTGCTTTTGAGAAAAGAGCACTCTTCTACTCTACTGTGTTTCCAATGGGGTCCAAACAGTGAGCTTGCTCAGAACAAAAGAACTGTGCTTCCTACACACATGGAACATATCTAGTTCAACTCTGCTTAGGAACCTGACAAGAACAGTAGATCCTCTTCAGTCCAATACACTGTACATGCTGGGAATAGACGCCAGTGCTATTTGCCCTGTGAATGACAATGGGAGCACAATAGTGACTCTTCTTACCAGAAAACAACTTTTGCTCGCAGTACCAGGAATTGCATGTGATTCAACTCCACTTAGGAACGGGAAACAAACGCTAGCTCGCCTTACAAGAAAAACACTCTGCTTTTGAGAAAAGAGCACTCTTCTACTCTACTGTGTTTCCTATGGGGTCCAACAGTGAGCTTGCTAGGAACAAAAGAACTGTGCTTCCCACACACGGACCTTATTTAGTTCAACTCTGCTGAGGAAACTGACAAAAACAGTAGCTCCTAATCAGTCCAATACACTGTACTTGAAGGGAGCAGACGCGAGTACTATTTGCACTGTGAATGGCATTTGGAGCGCAATAGTGACTCTTCTTACCAGAAAACAACTCTTGCTCATAGGACCAAAAACTGCATGTGACTCAACTCCATTTAGGACTGGGAAAGAAACGCGAGCTCACCTTACAAGAAAAACACTCTGCTTTAGAGAAAAGAGCACTCTTCTACTCTACTGTGTTTCCTATGGGGTCCAAACAGTGAGCTTGCTCACAACAAAAGAACTGTGCTTCCTACACACACGGGCCATATCTCGTTCAACTCTGCTTAGGAAACTAACAAGAACAGTAGCTCCTCTTCAGTCTGATACACTGTACTTGCTGGGAACAGACGCGAGTGCTATTTGCACTGTGTATGGCAATGGGAGCACATTAGTGACTTCCTTACCAGAAAACAACTCTTGCTCATAGGACCAGAAACTGCATATGATTCAACTCCATTTAGTACTGGGAAACAAATGCTAGCTCGCCTTACAAGAAACACACTCTGCTTTTGAGAAAAGAGCACTCTTCTACTCTACTGTGTTTCCTATAGGGCCAGAACAGTGAGCTTGCTGAGAACAAAAGAACTGTGCATCCTACACACACGGACCATATCTAGTTCAACTCTGCTTAGGAAACTGACAAGAACAGTAGCTCCTATTCAGTCCAATACACTGTACTTGCTGGGAATAGACGCGAGTGCTATTTGCACTGTGTATGGCAATTGGAGCACAATAGTGACTCGTCTTACCAGAAAACAACTCTTGCTCGTAGGACAAAAAACTGCATGTGACTCAACTCCATTTAGGACTGGGAAACAAACGCTAGCTCGCCTTCCAAGAAACACACTCTGCTTTTGAGAAAAGAGCACTCTTCTACTCTACTGTTTCCTATGTGTTCCGAATAGTGAGCTTGCCAGAACAAAAAAACTGTGCTTCCTACAAACACGGCCATATCTAGTTCAAGTCTCTTAGGAAACTGACAAGAACAGTAGATCCTCTTCAGTCCGATACACTGTACTTGCTGGGAACAGACGGGAGGGCTATTTGCACTGTGTATGGCAATGGGAGCGCAATAGTGACTTTCCTTACCAGAAAACAACTCTTGCTCGTAGGACCAGAAACTGCATGTGATTCAACTACATTTAAGACTGGGAAACAAATGCTAGCTCGCCTTACATGAAACACACTCTGCTTTTGAGAAAAGAGCACTCTTCTACTCTACTGTGTTTCCTATGGGGTCCAAACAGTGAGCTTGCTCAGAACAAAAGAACTGTGCTTCCTACACACACGGCCATATCTAGTTCAATTCTGCTTAGGAGCCTGACAAGAACAGTAGATCCTCTTCAGTCCAATACACTGTACTTGCTGGGAAAAAACGCCAGTGCTATTTGTCCTGTGTATGGCAATGGCAGCGCAATAGTGACTCTTCTTACCATAAAGCATCTGTTGCTCGTAGGACCAGAAACTGCATGTGATTCAACTCCATTTAGGAATGGGAAACAAACGCTAGCTCGCCTTACAAGAAACACACTCTGCTTTAGAGAAAAGAGCACTCTTCTACTCTACTGTGTTTCCTATGGGGTCCAAACACTGAGCTTGCTCAGAACAAAAGAACTGTGCTTCCTACACGGGAAATATCAAGCTCAACTCTGCTTAGGAAACTGACAAGAACAGTAGCTCCTATTCAGTCCAATACACTATACTTGCTGGGAACAGATGCGAGAGCTATTTGCACTGTGTATGGCATTTGGAGCGCAATAGTGACTCTTCTTACCAGAAAACAACTCTTGCTCGTAGGACCGAAAACTGCCTGAGACTCAACTCCATTTAGGACTGGGAAACAAACGCGAGCTCGCCTTACAAGAAACACACTCTGCTTTAGAGAAAAGAGCACTCTTCTACTATACTGTGTTTCCTATGGCGTCCGAACAGTGAGCTTGCTCAGAATAAAAAAACTGTGCTTCCTTCACACACGGCCATATCTAGTTCAAATCTGCTTAGGAACCTGACAAGTACAGTAGATCCTCTTCCGTCAAATACACTGTACTTGCTGCGAAAAGACGCCAGTGCTATTTGTCCTGTGTATGGCAATGGCAGCGCAATAGTGACTCTTCTTACCAGAAAACAACTCTTGTTTTTAGGACCAGAAACTGCATGTGATTCAACTCCATATTGGACTGGGAAACAAACGCTAGCTCGCCTTACAAGAAACACACTCTGCTTTTGAGAAAAGAGCACTCTTCTACTCTACTATGTTTCCTATAGGGCCAGAAGAGTGAGCTTGCTCAGAACAAAAGAACTGTGCTTCCTACACACACCGACCATATCTAGTTCAACTCTCCTTAGGAAACTGACAAGAACAGTAGCTCCTATTTAGTCCAATACACTGTACTTGCTGGGAACAGACGCGAGTGCTATTTGCACTGTGTATGGCAATGGGAGCACAATAGTAACTTTCCTTACCAGAAAACAACTCTTGCTCATAGGACCGGAAACTGCCTGTGATTGAACTCCAATTAGGGCTAGGAAACAAACGCTAGCTCACCTTACAAGAAACACACTTTTCTTTTGAGAAAAGAGCACTCTTCTACTCTACTGTGTTTCCTATGAGGTCCGAACAGTGAGCTTGCTCCGAACAAAAAAAAAACGTGATTCCTACACACACCGTCACACCTAGTTAAATTCTGCTTAGGAACCTGAAAAGAACAGTAGATCCTCTTCAGTCCAATACACTGTACTGCTGGGAACAGACGCCAGTGTTATTTGTCCTGTGTAGGGCAATGGCAGCGCAATATGGACTCTTCTTACCAGAAAACAACTCTTGCTCATAGGACCAGAAACTGCATGTGATTCAACTCCATTTAGGACTGGGAAACAAACGCTAGCTTGCCTTACAAGAAACACACTCTGCTTTTGAGAAAAGAGCAAAATTCAACTCTACTGTGTTTCCTATGGGGTCCAAACAGTGAGCTTGCTCAGAACAAAAGAACTGTGCTTCCTACACACGGGCCATATCTAGTTCAACTCTGCTTAGGAAACTGACAAGAACAGTAGCTTTTATTCAGTCCAATACACTGTACTTGCTGGGAACAGACGCGAGTGCTATTTGCACTGTGTATGGCAATTGAAGCGCAATAGTGACTCTTCTTACCAGAAAACAACTCTTGCTCGTAGGACCAAAAACTGCCTGTGACAACTCCATTTAGGACTGGTAAACAAAGGCGAGCTCGCCTTACAAGAAGCACACTCTGCTTTAGAAAAAAGAGCACTCTTCTACTCTACTGTGTTCCCTAAGGGGTCCGAACAGTGAGCTTGCTCAGAACAAAAAAACTGTGCTTCCTACAAACATGGCCATATCTAGTTCAAGTCTGATTAGGAACCTGACAAGAACAGTAGATCCTCTTCCGTCCAATACACTGTACTTGCTGGGAAGAGACGCCAGTGCTATTTGTCCTGTGTATGGCAATGGCAGCGCAATAGTGTCTCTTCTTACCAGAAAACAACTCTTGCTTGTAGGACCAGAAACTGCATGTGATTCAACTCCATTTAGGACTGGGAAACAAACGCTAGCTCGCCTTAAAAGAAACACACTCTGCTTTAGAGAAAAGAGCACTCATCTACTCTACTGTGTTTCCTATGGGGTCCAAACAGTGAGCTTGCTCAGAACAAAGAACTGTGCTTCCTACACATGCGGGACATATATCGTTCAACTCTGCTTAGAAAACTGACAAGAACAGTAGCTCCTCTTCAGTCCAATATACTGTACTTGCTGGGAACAGACGCGAGTGCTATTTGCACTGTTTATGGCAATGGGAGCGCAATAGTGACTTTCCTTACCAAAAAACAACTCTTGCTCATAGGACCAGAAACTGCATGTGATTCAACTCCATATAGAACTGGGAAACAAACGCTAGCTCACCTTACAAGAAATACACTCTGCTTTTGAGAAAAGAGCACTCTTCTACTCTACTGTGTTTCATATAGAGCCAGAACAGTGAGCTTGCTTAGAACAAAAGAACTGTGCTTCCTACACACACGGCCATATCTATTTCAACTCTGCTTAGGAACCTGACAAGAACAGTAGATCCTCTTTAGTCCAATACAGTGTACATGCTGGGAACAGACGCGTGTGCTATTTGCCCTGTGTATGACAATGGGAGCACAATAGTTACTCTTCTTAGCAGAAAACAACTCTTGCTCGTAGGACCGGAAACTGCATGTGATTCAACTCCATTTAGGACTGTGAAACAAACACTAACTCGCCTTACAAGAAACACACTCTGAGTTAGACAAAAAAGCACTCTTCTACTCTATTTTGTTTCCTAAGAGGTCCGAACAGTGAACTTGCTCAGAACAAAAGAACTGTGCTTCCTACACACACGGCCTTATCTAGTTCAATTCTGCCTAGGAACCTGACAAGAACAGTAGATCCTCTTCAGTCCAATACACTGTACTTGCTGGGAAGAGACTCCAGTACTATTTGTCCTGTGTATGGCAATGGCAGCGCAATATTGACTCTTCTTAACAGAAAACAACTCTTGCTCATAGGACTGGAAACTGCCTGTGATTGAACTCCATTTAGGACTAGGAAACAAACGCTAGCTCGCCTTACAAGAAACACACTCTGCTTTTGAGAATAGAGCACTCTTCTACACTACTGTGTTTCCTATGAGGTCCGAACAGTGAGCTTGCTCAGAACAAAAAATCGAGCTTTCTACACACACTGCCACACCTAGTTCAATTCTGCTTAGGAACCTGACAAGAACAATAGATCCTCTTCAGTCCGATATGCTGTACTTCCTGGGATCAGAAACGAGTGCTATTTGCACTGTGTATGGCAATGGGAGCGCAATAGAGACTTTTCTTACCAGAAAACAACTCTTGCTCGTAGGACCAGAAACTGCATGTGATTCAACTCAATTTAGGACTCGGAAACAAATGCCAGCTCGCCTTACATGAAACACACTCTGCTTTTGAGAAAAGAGCACTCTTCTACTCTACTGTCTTTCCTAAGTGGTCCGAACAGTGAGCTTGCTCAGAACAAAAGAACTGTGCTTCCTACACACACGGGCCATATCTAGTTCAACTCTGCTTAGGAAACTCACAAGAACAGTAGCTCCTCTTCAGTCCAATACACTGTACTTGCGGGGAACAGACGCGAGTGCTATTTGCACTGTGTATGGCTATTGGAGCACAATAGTGACTCGTCTTACCAGAAAACAACTCTTGCTCGTAGGACAAAAAACTGCATGTGACTCAACTCCATTTATGACTGGGAACCATCGCTAGCTCACCTTCCAAGAAACACACTCTGCTTTTGAGGAAAGAGCACTCTATCCTCTACTGTGTTTCCTATGGGTTCTGAACAGTGAGCTTGCTCAGAACAAAAAAACTTTGCTTCCTACACACACGGCCATATCTAGTTCAAGTCTGCTTAGGAACCTGACAAGAACAGTAGATCCTCTTCCATCCAATACACTGTACTTGCTGGGAAAAGACGCCAGTGTTATTTTTCCTGTGTATGGAAATTGCAGCTCAATAGTGACTCTTCTTACCATAAAACAACTCTTGCTCGTAGGACCAGAAACTGCATGTGATTCAACTCCATTTAGGACTGGGAAACAAACGCTAGCTCGCCTTACAAGAAACACACTCTGCTTTTGAGAAAAGAGCACTCTTCTACTCTACTGTGTTTCCTATGGTATCCAAACAGTGAGCTTGCTCAGAACAAAAGAACTGTGCTTCCTAAACACGCGGGACATATCTTGTTCAACTCTGCTTAGGAAACTGAAAAGAACAGTAGCTCCTCTTCAGTCCGATACACTGTACTTGCTGGGAACAGACGTGAGAGCTATTTGCACTGTGTATGGCAATGGGAGCACAATAGTGTCTTTCCTTACCAGAAAACAACTCTTGCTCGTAGGACCAGAAACTGCATCGGATTCAACTCCATATAGGACTGGGAAACAAACGCTAGCTCGCCTTACAAGAACACAATCTGCTTTTGAGAAAAGAGCACTCATCTACTCTACTGTGTTTACTATAGGGCCTGAACAGTGATCTTGCTCAGAACAAAAGAACTGTGCTTCCTACGCACACGGCCATAACTAGTTCAACTCTGCTTAGGAAACTGACAAGAACAGTAGCTCCTATTCAGTCCATTACACTGTACTTGCTGGGAACACACGCGAGTGCTATTTGCACTGTGTCCGTCAATGGGAGCGCAATAGTGGCTTTCCTTACAAGAAAACAACTCTTGCTCGTAGGACCAGAAACTGTATGTGATTCAACTCCATTTAGGACTGGGAAACAAATGCTAGCTCGCCTTACAAGAAACACAATCTGCTTTAGAGAAAAGAGCACTCTTCTACTCTACTGTGTTTCCTATGGGGTCCGAACAGTGAGCTTGCTCAGAACAAAAGAACTGTGCTTCCTACACACACGGCCATATCTAGTTCAAGTCTGCTTAGGAACCTGACAAGAACAGTAGATCCTCTTCAGTCCAATATACTCTACTTCCTGGGAACAGACGCCAGTGCTATTTGTCCTGTGTATGGCAATGGCAGCGCAATAGTGACTCTTCTTACCAGAAACAACTCTTGCTCCTAGGACCAGAAACTGCATGGGATTCAACTCCATTTAGGACTGGAAAACAAACACTAGCTCGCCTTACAAGAAACACACTCTGCTTTTGAGAAAAGAGCCCTCTTCTACTCTAAAGTGTTTCCTGTAGGGCCAGAACAGTGAGCTTGCTCAGAAAAAAGAACTGTTCTTCCTACAAACACGGACCATATCTCGTTCAACTCTGCTTAGGAAACTGACAAGAACAGTAGCTCCTATTCAGTCCAATACACTGTACTTGCTGGGAACAGACGCGAGTGCTATTTGCCCTGTGTATGGCAAATGGAGCACAGTAGTGACTCTTCTTACCAGAAAACAACTCTTGCTCGTAGGAGCAAAAACTGCATGTGACTCAACTCCATTTAGGACTGGGAAACAAACGCGAGCTCGCCTTACAAGAAACACACACTGCTTTTGAGAAAAGAGCACTCTTCTACTCAACTGTGTTTCCTATAGGACCAAAACAGTGAGCTTGCTCAGAACAAAAGAACTGTGCTTCCTACACAGACGGTCATATCTAGTTAGGAATCTGACAAGAATAGTAGATCCTCTTCAGTCCAATACACTGTACTTGCTGGGAAGAGACGCGAGTGCTATTTGCCATGTGTATGACAATGGGAGCGCAATAGTGACGCTTCTTACCAGAAAACAACTCTTGCTCGCAGGACCAGAAACTGCATGTGATTCAACTCCATTTAGGACTGGGAAACAAATGCTAGCTCGCCTTACATGAAACACACTCTGCTTTTGAGAAAAGAGCACTCTTCTACTCTACTGAGTTTCCTTTGGGGTCTGAACAGTGAGCTTGCTCAGAACAAAAGAACTGTGCTTCCTACACACACGGGCCATATCTAGTTCAACTCTGCTTAAAAAACTGACAAGAACAGTAGATCCTCTTCAGTCCCATACACTGTACTTGCTGGGAACAGATGCAAGTGCTATTTGCACTGTGTATGGCAATGAGAGTGCAATAGTGACTCTTCTTACCAGAAAAAAACTCTAGCTCGTAGGACCAAAAACTGCATGTGTCTCAACTCCATTTAGGACTGGGAAAGAAACACTAGCTCGCCTTACAAGAAAAACTCTTTGCTTTTGACAAAAGAGCATTCTTCTACTATACTGTGTTTCCTATAGGGCCAGATGAGTGAGCTTCCTCAGAACAAAAGTACTGTGCTTCCTGCACACAGGGGCCATATGTATTCAATTCTGCTTAGGAAACTGACAAGAACAGTAGATCCTCTTCAGTCCAATACACTGTACATGCTGGGAACAGACGCCAGTACTATTTGCCCTGTGTATGACAATGGGAGCGCAATAGTGACTCTTCTTACCAGAAAACAACTCTTGTTCCTAGGACCAGAAACTGCATGTGACTCAACTCCATTTAGGACTGGGAAACAAACGCTAGCTCGCCTTACAAGAAATACACTCTGCTTTTGAGAAAAGAGCACTCTTCTATTCTACTGTGTTTCCTGTAGGGCCAGAACAGTGAGCTTGCTCAGAACAAAAGAACTGTGCTTCCTACACACACGGCCATATCTAGTTCAATTCTGTTTAGGAACCTGACAAGAACAGTAGATCCTCTTCAGTCCAATACACTGTACTTGCTGGGAACAGACCCCAGTGCTATTTGTCCTGTGTATGGCAATGGCAGCGCAATAGTGACTATTCTTACCATAAAACAACTCTTGACAATAGGACCAGAAACTGCATGAGATTCAACTCCATTTAGGACTGGGAAACAAACGCTAGCTCTCCTTACAAGAAACACACTCTGCTTTTGAGAAAAGAGCACTCTTCTACTCTACTGTGTTTCCTATGGGGTCCAAACAGTGAGCTTGCTCAGAACAAAAGAACTGTGCTTCCTACACGGGAAATATCAAGCTCGTAGGACCAGAAACTGCATGTGATTCAACTCCATTTAGGACTGGGAAACAAATGCTAGCTCGCCTTACAAGAAACACACTCTGCTTTTGAGAAAAGAGCACTCTTCTACTCTACTGTGTTTCCTATGGGGTCCAAACAGTGAGCTTGCTCAGAACAGAAAACTGTGCTTCCTACACACGGACCATATCTAGTTCAACTCTGCTTAGGAAACCGACAAGAACAGTAGCTCCTCTTCAGTCCGATACACTGTAATTGCTGGGAAGAGACCCGAGTGCTCTTTGCACTGTGTATGGCAATGGGAGCACAATAGTGACTTTCCTTACCAGAAAACAACTCTTGCTCGTAGGACCAGAAACTGCATGTGATTCAACTCCATTTAGGACTGGGAAACAAACACTAGCTCGCCTTACAAAAACACACCCTAATTTTGAGAAAAGAGCACTCTTCTACTCTACTGTGTTTCCTATGTGGTCAAAACAGTGAGCTTGCTCAGAACAAAAGAACTGAGCTTCCTACACACACGGGCCATATCTCGTTCAACTCTGCTTAGGAAACTGACAACAATAGTAGCTACTCTTCAGTCCGATACACTGTACTTGCTGGGAACAGACGCGAGTGCTATTTGCTCTGTGCATGGCAATGGGAGCGCCATAGTGACTTTCCTTACCAGAAAACAACTCTTGCTCGTAGGAACAGAAACTGAATGGGATTCAACTCCATTTAGGACTGGGAAACAAATGCTAGCTCGTCTTACAAGAAACACACTCTGCTTTTGAGAAAACAGCACTCATCTACACTACTGTGTTTCCTATGGGGTCCAAACAGTGAGCTTGCTCAGAACAGAAAACTGTGCTTCCTACACACGGACCATATCTAGTTCAAGTCTGCTTATGAAACTGACAAGAACAGTAGCTCCTCTTCAGTCCAATACACTGTACCTGCTGGGAACAGACACGAGTGCAATTTGCACTGTGTATGGCAATGGGAGCGCAAAAGTGACTTTCCTTACCAGAAAACAACTCTTGCTCGTAGGACCAGAAACTGCATGTGATTTAACTCCATTTAGGACTGGCAAACAAACACTAGCTCGCCTTACAAGAAACACACCCTGCTTTTGAGAAAAGAGCACTCTTCTACTCTACTGTGTTTCCTATGTGGTCAAAAGAGTGAGCTTGCTCAGAACAAAAGAACTGAGCTTCCTACACACACGGGCCATATCTCGTTCAACTCTGTTTAGGAAACTGACAACAACAGTAGCTACTCTTCAGTCCGATACACTGTATTTGCTGGGAACAGACGCAAGTGCTATTTGCACTGTATATGGCAATGGGAGCACAACAGTGACTCTTCTTACCAGAAAACAACTCTTGTTCGTAGGACCAGAAACTGCATGAGATTCAACTCCATTTAGGACTGGGAAATAAACGCTAGCTCGCCTTACAAGAAAAACACTCTGCTTTTGAGAAAAGAGCACTCTTCTACTCTACTGTGTTTCCTAAAGGGCCAGAACAGTGAGCTTGATCAGAACAAAAGAACTGTGCTTCCTTCACACGGGCCATATCTAGTTCAACTCTGCTTAGGAAACTGACAAGAACAGTAGCTCCTCTTCATTCCGATGCACTGTACTTGCTAGGAACGGACCGAGTGCTATTTGCTCTATGTATGGCAATGGGAGCGCAATAGTGTCTTTCCTTACCAGAAACCAACTCTTAGACGTAGGACCAGAAACTGCATGTGATTCAACTCCATTTAGGACTGGCAAACAAATGCTAGCTCGCCTTACAAGAAACACACTCTGCTTTAGAGAAAAGAGCACTCCTCTACTCTACTGTGTTTCCTATGGGGTCCGAACAGTGAGCTTGCTCAGAACAAAAAAACTGTGCTTCCTACACACATGGCCATATCTAGTTCAATTCTGCTTATAAACCTGACAAGAACAGTAGATCCTCTTCAGTCCAATACACTGAACATGCTGGGAACAGACGCCAGTGCTAATTGTCTTTTGTATGGCAATGGCAGTGCAATAGTGACTCTTCTTACCAGAAAATAACTCTTGCTCGTAGGACCCAAAACTGCATGTGATTCAACTCCATTTAGGACTGGGAAACAAACACTAGCTCGCCTTACAAGAAACACATTCTGCATTTGAGAAAAGAGCACTCTTCTACTCTACTGTGTTTCCTATGGGGTCCAAACAGTGAGCTTGCTCAGAACAGAAAACATTGCTTCCTACACACGGACCATATCTAGTACAACTCTGCTTAGGAAACTGACAAGAACAGTAGCTCCTCTTCAATCCGATACACTGTAATTGCTGGGAACAGACGCGAGTGCTATTTGCACTGTGTATGGCAATGGGAGCGCAATAGTGACTTTCCTTACCAGAAAACAACTCTTGCTCGTAGGACCAGAAACTGCATGTGATTCAACTCCATTTAAAACTGGGAAACAAACACTAGCTCGCCTTACGAGAAACACACCCTGCTTTTGAGAAAAGAGCACTCTTCTACTCTACTGTGTTTCCTATGTGGTCAAAAGAGTGAGCTTGCTCAGAACAAAAGAACTGAGCTTCCTACACACACGGGCCATATCTCGTTCAACTCTGTTTAGGAAACTGACAACAACAGTAGCTACTCTTCAGTCCGATACACTGTACTTGCTGGGAACAGACGCGAGTGCTATTTGCACTGTGTATGGCAATGGGAGCACAATATTGACTCTTCTTACCAGAAAACAACTCTTGCTCGTAGGACCAGAAACTGCATGAGATTCAACTCCATTTAGGACTAGGAAACAAACGCTAGCTTGCATTACAAGAAACACACTCTGCTTTTGAGAAAAGAGCCCTCTTATACTCTAAAGTGTTTCCTATAGGGCCAGAACAGTGATCTTGCTCAGAAAAAAAAAGCTGTGTTTCCTACACACACGGGCCATATCTAGTTCAACTCTGCTGAGGAAACTGACAAAAACAGTAGCTCCTCTTCAGTACGATACCCTGTACTAGCTGGGAACACACGCGAGTGTTATTTGCACTGTGTATGGTAATGGGAGCACAATAGTGACTTTTCTTACCAGAAAACAACTCTTGCTCGTAGGACCAGAAACTGCATGTGATTCAACTCCATTTAGGACTGGGAAAAAAATGCTAGCTTGCCTTACATGAAACACACTCTGCTTTTGAGAAAAGAGCACTCTTCTACTCTACTGTGTTTCCTATGGGTGGGAACAGTGAGCTTGCTCAGAACAAAAGAACTGTGCTTCCTACACACACGGGCCATATCTAGTTCAACTCTGCTTAGGAAACTGACAAGAACAGTAGCTCCTCTTCAGTCCAATTCACTGTACATGCTAGGAAAGACGCCAGGACTATTTGCTCTGTGTATGACAATGGGAGCGCAATAGGGACTCTTCTTACCAGAAAACAACTCTTGCGCGTAGGACCAGAAACTGCATGTGATTCCACTCCATTTAGGACTGGGAAACAAATGCTATCTTGCCTTACATGAAACACACTCTGCTTTAGAGAAAAGAGCACTCTTCTACTCTACTGTGTTTCTTATAGGGCCAGAACAGTGAGCTTGCTCAGAACAAGAGAACTGTTCTTCCTACACACACGCGCCATATCTCGTTCAACTCTGCTTAGGAAACTGACAAGAACAGTAGCTCCTCTTCAGTCCGATAAACTGTACCTGCTGGGAACACACGCGAGTGCTGTTTGCACTGTTTATGGCAATGGGAACACAATTGTGACTTTCCTTACCAGAAAACAACTCTTGCTCGTAGGACCAGAAACTGCATGTGATTCAACTCCATTTTGGACTGGGAAAAAAAACACTAGCTCGCCTTACAAGAAACACACTCTGCTTTTGAGAAAAGAGCACTCTTTTACTCTCCAGTGTTTCCTATAGGGCCAGAACAGTGAACTTGCTCAGAACAAATGAACAGTGCTTCCTACACTCACGGGCCATATGTAGTTCAACTCTGCTTAGGAAACTGAGAAGAACAGCAGCTCCTCTTCAGTCCAATACACTGTACTTGCTGGGAACAGACGCGAGAGCTATTTGCACTGTGTATGGCATTTGGAGCACAATAGTGACTCTTCTTACCAGAAAACAACTCTTGCTCCTAGGACCAAAAACTGCATGTGACTCAACTTCATTTAGGACTGGGAAACAAACGCGTGCTTGCCTTACAAGAAACACACTGTACTTTAGAGAAAAGAGCACTCTTCTACTCTACTGAGTTTCCTATAGGGCCAGAACAGTGAGCTTGCTCAGAACATAATAACTGTGCTTCCTACACACACGGGCCATATCTAGTTCAACTCTGCTTAGGAAACTGACAAGAACAGTAGCTCCTCTTCAGTCGATACACTGTACTTGCTTATAACAGACGCGAGTGCTATTTGCACTAAGTATGGCAATGGGAGCACAATAGTGACTTTCCTTACCAGAAAACAACTCTTGCTCGTAGGACCAGAAACTGCATGTGATTCAACTCCATTTAGGACTGGGAAACAAACGCTAGCTCACCTTACTAGAAACACACTCTGCTTTTGAGAAAAGAGCACTCTTCTACTCTACTGTGTTTCCTATGGGGTCCAAACGGTGAGCTTGCTAAGAACAAAAGAACTGTTCGTCCTACACACAAGGACCATATGTAGTTCAACTCTGCTTAGGAAACTGACAAGAACAGTAGCTCCTCTTCAGTCCAATACACTGTACTTGCTGGAAACAGACGCGAGTGCTACTTGCACTGTGTATGGCAATGAGACCACAATAGTGACTTTCCTTACCAGAAAACAACTCTTGCTCCTAGTGCCACAAAGTGCATGTGATTCAACGCCATTTAGGACTAGGAAACAAACGCTAGCTCGCCTTACAAGAAACACACTCTGCTTTTGAGAAAAGAGCACTCTTCTACTCTACTGTGTTTCCTATGGGGTCCAAACAGTGAGCTTTCTCAGAACAAAAGAACTGTGCTTCCTACACACATGGACCATATCTAGCTAAACTCTGCTTAGGAAACTGTCAAGAACAATAGCTCCTATTCAGTCCAATAAACTGTACTTGCTGGGAACAGACACGAGTGCTATTTGCACTCTGTATGGCATTTGGAGCACAATAGTGACTCTTCTTACCAGAAAACAACTCTTTCTCGTAGGAGCAAAAACTGCATGTGACTCAACTCCACTTAGGACTGGGAAACAAACGCGAGCACGCCTTACAAGAAACACACTCTGCTTTAGAGAAAAGAGCACTCTTCTACTCTACAGTGTTTCCTATAGGGCCAGAACAGTGAGCTTGCTCAGAACAAAATAACTGTGCTTCCTACACACACGGGCCATATCTAGTTCAACTCTGCTTAGGAAACTGACAAGAACAGTAGCTCCTCTTCAGTCCGATACACTGTACTTGCTGAGAACAGACTCGAGTGCTATTTGCACTGTGTATGGCAATTGGAGCACAATACTTACTTGTCTTACCAGAAAGCAACTCTTCCTCGTAGGACAAAAAACTGCATGTGACTCAACTCCATTTAGGAATGGGAAACAAACTCTAGCTTGCCTTACAAGAAACACACTCTGCTTTTGAGAAAAGAGCACTCTTCTACTCTACTGTGTTTCCTATCGGGCCAGAACAGTGAGGTTGCTCAGAACAAATGAACTGTGCTTCCTAGACACCCGGGCCATATCTAGTTCAACTCTGCTTAGGAAACTGAGAAGAATAGTAGCTCCTCTTCAGTCCAATACACTGTACTTGCTGGGAACAGACGGGAGTGCTATTTGCACTGTGTATGGCAATGGGAGCAATATAGTGACTTTCCTTACCAGAAAACAACTCTTGCTCATAAGACCAGAAACTGCATGTGATTCAACACTATTTATAACTGGGAAAAAAACGCTAGCTCGCATTACATGAAACACGCTCTGCTTTAGAGAAAAGAGCATTCTTCTACTCTACTGTGTTTCCTAAAGGGCCAGAACAGTGAGCTTGCTCAGAACATAATAACTGTGCTTCCTAGACACACGGGCCATATCTAGTTCAACTCTGCTTAGGAAACTGAAAAGAACAGTAGCTCCTCTTCACTCCAATACACTGTACTTGCTGGGAACAGACGCGAGTGCTATTTGCACTGTGTATGGCAATGGGAGCACAATGTGACTTTCCTTACCAGAAAAGAACTCTTGTTCCTAGGACCAGAAACTGCATGTGATTCAACTCCATTTAGGACTAGGAAACAAACGGTAGCTCGCCTTACAAGAAATACACTCTGCTTTGAGAAAAGAGCACTCTTCTACTCTACTGTGTTTCCAATGGGGTCCGAACAGTGAGCTTGCTCAGAACAAAAGAACTGTGCTTCCTACACACACGGCCATATCTATTTCAATTCTGCTTAGGAACCTGACAAGAACAGTAGATCCTCTTCAGTCCAATACACTGTACTTTCTGGGAACAGACGCCAGTGCTATTTGTCCTGTGTATGGCAATGGCAGCGCAATAGTGACTCTTCTTAACATAAAACAACTCTTGCTCGTAGGACCAGAAACTGCATGTGATTCAACTCCATTTAGCACTGGGAAACAAACGCTAGCTCGCCTTACAGAAATACACTCTGCTTTTGAGAAAAGAGCACTCTTCTATTCTACTGTGTTTCCTATGGGGTCCGAACAGTGAGCTTGCTCAGAAAAAATGAACTGTGCTTCCTACACACATGGACCATACGTAGTTCAACTCTGCTTAGGAAACTGACAAGAACGGTAGCTCCTCTTCAGTCCGATACACTGTAATTCCTGGGAACAGACGCGAGTGCTATTTGCACTGTGTATGGCAATAAGAGTGCAATAGTGACTTTCCTTACCAGAAAACATCTCTTGCTCGTAGTACCTAAAACTGCATGTGATTCAACTCCATTTAGGACTGGGAAACAAACGCTAGCTTGCCTTACAAAAAAAACACTCTGCTTTTGGGAAAAGAGCACTCTTCTCCTCTACTGTGTTTCCTATGGGGTCCGAAGAGTGAGCTTGCTCAGAACAAAAGAACTGTGCTTCCTACACACACGGCCATATCTAGTTCATCTGCTTAGGAACCTGACAAGAACAGTAGATCCTCTTCAGTCCGATGCACTGTAATTCCTGGGAACAGACGCGAGTGCTATTTGTACTGTGTATGGCAATGGGAGCGCAATAGTGACTTTCCTTACCAGAAAACAACTCTTGCTCGTAGGACCAGAAACTGCATGTGATTCAACTCCATTTAGGACTGGGAAACAAACGCTAGCTCAACTTACAAGAAACACACTCTGCTTTTGCGAAAAGAGCACTCTTCTACTCTACTGTGTTTCTTATAGGGTCCCAACAGTGAGCTTGCTCAGAAGAAAAGAACTGTGCTTCCTACACACACGGCCATATCTAGTTCAATTCTGCTTAGGAACCTGACAAGAACAGTAGATCCTATTCAGTCCAATACACTGTACTTGCTGGGAACAGACGCATGTGCTATTGGTCCTGTGTATGGCAATGGGAGTGCAATAGTGACTATTCTTACCATAAAACAACTCATGCTCATAGGACCAGAAACTGCATGTGATTCAACTCCATTTAGGACTGGGATACAAACGCTAGCTCGCCTTACAAGAAACACACTCTGCTTTAGAGGAAAGAGCACTCTTCTACTCTACTGTGTTTCCTATGGGGTCCAAACAGTGAGCTTGCTCAGAACAAAAGAACTGTGCTTCCTACACACACGGACCATATGTAGTTCAACTCTGCTTAGGAAACTGACAAGAACAGTAGCTCCTCGTCAGTCCAATACATTGTACTTGCTGGGAACAGACGTGAGTGCTATTTGCACTGTGTATGGCAATGGGAGCACAATAGTGACTTTCCTTACCAGAAAACAACTCTTGCTCATAGGACCAGAAACTGCATGTGATTCAACTCCATTTAGGAATGGGAAACAAACGGTAGCTCTCCTTACAAGAAATACACTCTGCTTTTGAGAAAAGAGCACTCTTCTACTCTACTGTGTTTCCTTTTGGGTCCAAACAGTGAGCTTGCTCAGAACAAAAGAACTGTGCTTCCTACACACACGGACCATATGTAGTTCAACTCTGCTTAGGAAACTGACAAGAACAGTAGCTGCTCTTCAGTCCAATACACTGTACTTGCTGGGAACAGACGCGAGTGCTATTTGCACTGTGTATGGCAATGAGAACGCAATAGTGACTTTCCTTACCAGAAAACAACTCTTGCTCGTAGGACCACAAACTGCATGTGATTCAACGCCATTTAGGACTGGGAAACAAATGCTAGCTCGCCTTACAAAAACACAATCTGCTTTTGAGAAAAGAGCACTGTTCTACTCTACTTTGTTTCCTATGGGGTCCAAACGGTGTGCTTGCTAAGAACAAAAGAACTGTGCGTCCTACACACAAGGACCATATGTAGTTCAACTCTGCTTAGGAAACTGACAAGAACAGTAGCTCCTCTTCAGTCCAATACACTGTACTTGCTGCGAACAGACGCGAGTGCTATTTGCACTGTGTATGGCAATGAGACCACAATAGTGACTTTCCTTACCAGAAAACAACTCTTGCTCGTAGAGCCACAAAGTGCATGTGATTCAACACCATTTAGGACTAGGAAACAAACGCTAGCTCGCCTTAAAAGAAACACACTCTCCTTTTGAGAAAAGAGCACTCTTCTCCTCTACTGTGTTTCCTATGGGGTCCAAACAGTGAGCTTTCTCAGAACAAAAGAACTGTGCTTCCTACACACATGGACCATATCTAGTTAAACTCTGCTTAGGAAACTGTCAAGAACAATAGCTCCTATTCAGTCCAATAAACTGTACTTGCTGGGAACAGACGCGAGTGCTATTTGCACTGTGTATGGCATTTGGAGCACAATAGTGACTCTTCTTACCAGAAAACAACTCTTTCTCGTAGGACCAAAAACTGCATGTGACTCAACTCCATTTATGACTGGGAAACAAACGCGAGCACGCCTTACAAGAAACACACTCTGCTTTAGAGAAAAGAGCACTCTTCTACTCTACAGTGTTTCCTATAGGGCCAGAACAGTGAGCTTGCTCAGAACATAATAACTGTGCTTCCTACACACACGGGCCATATCTAGTTCAACTCTGCTTAGGAAACTGACAAGAACAGTAGCTCCTCTTCAGTCCGATACACTGTACTTGCTGAGAACAGACTCGAGTGCTATTTGCACTGTGTATGGCAATTGGAGCACAATACTCACTTGTCTTACCAGAAAACAACTCTTCCTCGTAGGACAAAAAACTGCATGTGACTCAACTCCATTTAGGATTGGGAAACAAACTCTAGCTCGCCTTACAAGAAACACACTCTGCTTTTGAGAAAAGAGCACTCTTCTACTCTACTGTGTTTCCTATCGGGCCAGAACAGTGAGGTTGCTCAGAACAAATGAACTGTGCTTCCTAGACACACGGGCCATATCTAGTTCAACTCTGCTTAGGAAACTGAGAAGAATAGTAGCTCCTCTTCAGTCCAATACACTGTACTTGCTGGGAACAGACGGGAGTGCTATTTGCACTGTGTATGGCAATGGGAGCGATATAGTGACTTTCCTTACCAGAAAACAACTCTTGCTCATAAGACCAGAAACTGCATGTGATTCAACACTATTTATAACTGGGAAAAAAACGCTAGCTCGCATTACATGAAACACGCTCTGCTTTAGAGAAAAGAGCATTCTTCTACTCTACTGTGTTTCCTAAATGGCCAGAACAGTGAGCTTGCTCAGAATATAATAACTGTGCTTCCTAGACACACGGGCCATATCTAGTTCAACTCTGCTTAGGAAACTGAGAAGAATAGTAGCTCCTCTTCAGTCCAATACACTGTACTTGCTGGGAACAGACGCGAGTGCTATTTGCACTGTGTATGGCAATGGGAGCACAATGTGACTTTCCTTACCAGAAAAGAACTCTTGTTCCTAGGACCAGAAACTGCATGTGATTCAACTCCATTTAGGACTAGGAAACAAACGGTAGCTCGCCTTACAAGAAATACACTCTGCTTTGAGAAAAGAGCACTCGTCTACTCTACTGTGTTTCCTATGGGGTCCGAACAGTGAGCTTGCTCAGAACAAAAGAACTGTGCTTCCTACACACATGGACCATACCTAGTTCAACTCTGCTTAGGAAACTGACAAGAACAGTAGCTCCTCTTCAGTACGATACACTGTAATTCCTGGGAACAGACGCGAGTGCTATTTGCACTGTGTATGGCAATAAGAGCGCAATAGTGACTTTCCTTACCAGAAAACACCTCTTGCTCGTAGGACCTGAAACTGCATGTGATTCAACTCCATTTAGGACTGGGAAACAAACGCTAGCTTGCCTTACAAAAAAAACACTCTGCTTTTGAGAAAAGAGCACTCTTCTCCTCTACTGTGTTTCCTATGGGGTCCGAAGAGGGAGCTTGCTCAGAACAAAAGAACTGTGCTTCCTACACACACGGCCATATCTAGTTCATTTCTGCTTAGGAACCTGACAAGAACAGTAGATCCTCTTCAGTCTGATACACTGTAATTCCCGGGAACAGACGCGAGTGCTATTTGTACTGTGTATGGCAATGGGAGCGCAATAGTGACTTTCCTTACCAGAAAACAACTCTTGCTCGTAGGACCAGAAACTGCATGTGATTCAACTCCATTTAGGACTGGGAAACAAACGCTAGCTCAACTTACAAGAAACACACTCTGCTTTTGCGAAAAGAGCACTCTTCTACTCTACTGTGTTTCTTATAGGGTCCCAACAGTGAGCTTGCTCAGAAGAAAAGAACTGTGCTTCCTACACGCACTGCCATATCTAGTTAAATTCTGCTTAGGAACCTGACAAGAACAGTAGATCCTATTCAGTCCAATACACTGTACTTGCTGGGAACAGACGCATGTGCTATTGGTCCTGTGTATGGCAATGGGAGTGCAATAGTGACTATTCTTACCATAAAACAACTCATGCTCATAGGACCAGAAACTGCATGTGATTCAACTCCATTTAGGACTGGGATACAAACGCTAGCTCGCCTTACAAGAAATACACTCTGCTTTAGAGGAAAGAGCACTCTTCTACTCTACTGTGTTTCCTATGGGGTCCAAACAGTGAGCTTGCTCAGAACAAAAGAACTGTGCTTCCTACACACACGGACCATATGTAGTTCAACTCTGCTTAGGAAACTGACAAGAACAGTAGCTCCTCTTCAGTCCAATACATTGTACTTGCTGGGAACAGACGTGAGTGCTATTTGCACTGTGTATGGCAATGGGAGCACAATAGTGACTTTCCTTACCAGAAAACAACTCTTGCTCATAGGACCAGAAACTGCATGTGATTCAACTCCATTTAGGAATGGGAAACAAACGGTAGCTCTCCTTACAAGAAATACACTCTGCTTTTGAGAAAAGAGCACTCTTCTACTCTACTGTGTTTCCTATAGGGCCAGAACAGTGAGCTTGCTCAGATCAAATGAACTGTGCTTCCTAGACACACGGGCCATATCTAGTTCAACTCTGCTTAGGAAACTGAGAAGAACAGTAGCTCCTATTCAGTCCAATACACTGTAATTGCTGGGAACAGACGGGAGTGCTATTTGCACTGTGTATGGCAATGGGAGCACAACAGTGACTTTCCTTACCAGAAAACAACTCTTGCTCGTAGGACCAGAAACTGCATGTGATTCCACTCCATTTAGGACTGGGAAACAAACGCTAGCTCGCCTTACAAGAAACACACTCTGCTTTTGAGAAAAGAGCACTCTTCTATTCTACTGTGTTTCCTATGGGGTCCGAACAGTGAGCTTGCTCAGAACAAAAGTACTGTGCTTCCTACACACAGGGATAATATCTAGTTCAACTCTGCATAGGAAACTGACAAGAACAGTAGCACCTATTCAGTGCAATACACTGTACTTGCTGGGAACAGACGCGAGTGCTATTTGCACTGTGTATGGCAATGGGAGCGCAATAGTGACTTTCCTTACCAGAAAACAACTCTTGCTCGTAGGACCAGAAACTGAATGTGATTCAACTCCATTTAGGACTGGGAAACAAACGCTAGCTCGCCTTACAAGAAACACAATCTGCTTTAGATAAAAGAGCACTCATCTACTCTACTGTGTTTCCTATAGGGCCAGAACAATGAGCTTGCTCAGATCATAAGAACTGTGCTTCCTATACACACGGGCCATATCTAGTTCAACTCTGCTTAGGAAACTGACAAGAACAGTAGCTCCTCTTCAGTCCGATACACTGTAATTCCTGGGAACAGACGCGAGTGCTATTTGTACTGTGTATGGCAATGGGAGCGCAATAGTGACTTTCCTTACCAGAAAACAACTCTTGCTCGTAGGACCAGAAACTGAATGTGATTCAACTCCATTTAGGACTGGGAAACAAACGCTAGCTTGCCTTACAAGAAACACACTCTGCTTTTGAGAAAAGAGCACTCTTCTACTCTACTGTGTTTCCTATGGGGTCCGAACAGTGAGCTTGCTCAGAACAAAAGAACTGTGCTTCCTACACACCCGTCCATATCTAGTTCAATTCTGCTTAGGATCCTGACAAGAACAGTAGATCCTATTCAGTCAAATACACTGTACTTGCTGGGAACAGACGCATGTGCTATTGGTCCTGTGTATGGCAATGGCAGCGCAATAGTGACTCTTCTTATCAGAAAACAACTCTTGCTCGTAGGACCAGAAACTGCATGTGATTCCACTCCATTTAGGACTGGGTAACAAACGCTAGCTCGCCTTAAAAGAAACACACTCTGCTTTAGAGAAAATAGCACTCTTCTACTCTACTGTGTTTCCTATGGGGTCCAAACAGTGAGCTTGCTCAGAACAAAAGAACTGTGCTTCCTACACACACGGAACATATCTAGTTAAACTCTGCTTAGGAAACTGACAAGAACAGTAGCTCCTCTTCAGTCCGATACACTGTACTTGCTGGGAACAGACATGAGTGCTATTTGCACTGTGTATGGCAATGGGAGCGCTATAGTGACTTTCCTTACCAGAAAACAACTCTTGCTCGTAGGACCAGAAACTGCATGTGATTCAACTCCATTTAGGAATGGGAAACAAACGGTAGCTCGCCTTACAAGAAACACACTCTGCTTTTGAGAAAAGAGCACTCTTCTACTCTACTGTGTTTCCTATGGGGTCCGAACAGTGAGGTTGCTCAGAACAAAAGAACTGTGCTTCCTACACACACGGCCATATCTATTTCAATTCTGCTTAAAATCCTGACAAGAACAATAGATCCTCTTCAGTCCAATACACTGTACTTGCTGGGAACAGACGCCAGTGCTATTTGTCCTGTGTATGGCAATGGCAGCGCAATAGTGACTCTTCTTACCAGAAAACAACTCTTGCTCGTAGGACCAGAAACTGCATGTGATTCAACTCAATTTAGGACTGGGAAACAAACGCTAGCTCGCCTTACAAGAAACACACTCTGCTTTAGAGAAAAGAGCACTCTTCTACTCTACTGTGTTTCCTATAGGGCCAGAACAGTGAGCTTGCTCAGAACAAAAGAAATGTGCTTCATACACACGAGCCATATCTAGTTCAACTCTGCTTAGGAAACTGACAAGAACAGTAGCTCCTATTCAGTCCAATACACTGTACTTGCTGGGAACAGACGTGAGTGCTATTTGCACTGTGTATGGCATTTGGAGCATAATAGTGACTCTTCTTACCAGAAAACAACTCTTGCTCGTAGTACCAAAAACTGCCTGTGACTAAACTCCATTTAGGACTGGGAAACAAACGCGAGTTCGCCTTACAAGAAACACACTCTGCTTTGGAGAAATGAGCACTCTTCTACTCTACTGTGTTTCCTATAGGGCCAGAACAGTGAGCTTGCTCAGAACATAATAACTGTGCTTCTTAGACACACGGGCCATATCTAGTTCAACTCTGCTTAGGAAACTGAGAAGAACAGTAGCTCCTCTTCACTCCAATACACTGTACTTGCTGGGAACAGCCACGAGTGCTATTTGCACTGTGTATGGCAATTGGAGCACAATAGTGACTTGTCTTACCAGAAAACAACTCTTCCTCGTAGGACAAAATCTGCATGTGATTCAACTCCATTTAGGACTAGGAAACAAACGCTAGCTCGCCTTACAAGAAACACACTCTGCTTTAGATAAAAGAGCACTCATCTACTCTACTGTGTTTCCTATAGGGCCAGAACAGTGAGCTTGCTCAGATCATAAGAACTGTGCTTCCTACACACACGGGCCATATCTAGTTCAACTCTGCTTAGGAAACTGACAAGAACAGTAGCTCCTCTTCAGTCCGATACACTGTAATTCCTGGGAACAGACGCGAGTGCTATTTGTACTGTGTATGGCAATGGAAGCGCAATAGTGACTTTCCTTACCAGAAAACAACTCTTGCTCGTAGGACCAAAAACTGCATGTGATTCAACTCCATTTAGGACTGGGAAACAAACGCTAGCTCGCCTTACAAGAAACACAGTCTGCTTTTGAGAAAAGAGTACTCTTCTACTCTACTATGTTTCTTATGGGGTCCGAACAGTGAGCTTACTCAGAACAAAAGAACTGTGTTTCCTACACACACGGCCATATCTAGTTCAATTCTGCTTAGGAACCTGGCAAGAACAGTAGATCCTATTCAGTCCAATACACAGTACTTGCTTGGAACAGACGCATGTGCTATTGGTCCTGTGTATGGCAATGGAGCGCAATAGTGACTATTCTTACCATAAAACAACTCATGCTCGTAGGACCAGAAACTGCATGTGATTCAACTCCATTTAGGACTGGGATTCAAACGCTAGCTCGCATTACAAGAAACACACTCTTCTTTAGAGGAAAGAGCCATCTTCTGCTCTACTGTGTTTCCTATGGGGCCCAAAAACAGTGAGCTTGCTCAGAACATAATAACTGTGCTTCCTAGACACATGGGCCATATCTCGTTCAACTCTGCTTAGGAATCTGAGAACAGTAGCTTCTCTTCACTTCAATACACTGTACTTGCTGGGAACAGACACGAGTGCTATTTGCACTGTGTATGGCAATGGGAGCACAATGTGACTTTCCTTACCAGAAAACAACTCTTGTTCGTAGGACCAGAAACTGCATGTGATTCAACTCCATTTAGGACTAGGAAACAAACGCTAGCTCGCCTTACAAGAAACATACTCTGCTTTAGATAAAAGAGCACTCATTTACTCTACTGTGTTTCCTATAGGGCCAGAACAGTGAGCTTGCTCAGAACATAAGAACTGTGCCTCCTACACACAGGCCATATCTAGTTCAACTCTGTTTAGGAAACTGACAAGAACAGTAGCTCCTCTTCAGTCCGATACACTGTAATTCCTGGGAACAGACGCGAGTGCTATTTGTACTGTGTATGGCAATGGGAGCGCAATAGTGACTTTCCTTACCAGAAAACAACTCTTGCTGGTAGTACCAAAAACTGCCTGTGACTCAACTCCATTTAGGACTGGGAAACAAACGCGAGCTCGCCTTACAAGGAACACACTCTGCTTTAGAGAAAAGAGCACTCTTCTACTCTACTGTGTTTCCTATAGGGCCAGAACATTGAGCTTGCTCAGAACATAATAACTGTGCTTCCTAGACACACGGGACATATCTAGTTCAACTCTGCTTAGGAAACTGAGAAGAACAGTAGCTCCTCTTCACTCCAATACACTGTACTTGCTGGGAACAGACGCGAGTTCTATTTGCACTGTGTATGGCAATGGGAGCACAATATGTGACTTTCCTTACCAGAAAACAACTCTTGCTCTTAGGACCAGAAACTGCATGGGATTCAACTCCATTTAGGACTGGGAAACAAAAGCTAGCTTGCCTTACAAGAAACACACTCTGCTTTAGAGAAAAGAGCACTCTTCTACTCTACTGTTTTTCCTATGGGGTCCCAACAGTGAGCTTGCTCAGAACAAAAGAACTGTGCTTCCTACACACACGGACCATATGTACTTCAACTCTGCTTAGGAAACTGACAAGAACAGTAGCTCCTCTTCAGTCCAATACACTGTACTTGCTCGGAAGAGACGCGAGTGCTATTTGTACTGTGTATGGCAATGAGAACGCAATAGTGACTTTCCTTACCAGAAAACAACTCTTGCTCGTAGGACCACAAACTGCAAGTGATTCAACGCTATTTAGGACTGGGAAAAAAATGCTAGGTCGCCTTACAAAAACACACTCTGCTTTTGCGAAAAGACCACTCTTCTACTCTACTGTGTTTCCTATAGGGCCAGAACAGTGAGCTTTCTCAGAACAAAAGAAGTGTGCTTCGTAGACACACGGGCCTTATCTAGTTCAACTCTGCTTAGGAAACTGACAAGAACAGTAGCTCCTCTTCAGTCCAATACACTGTAATTGCTGGGAACAGATGGGAGTGCTATTTCCACTGTGTATGGCAATGGGAGCGCAACAGTGACTTTCCTTACCAGAAAACAACTCTTGCTCGTGGGACCAGAAACTGCATGTGATTCAACTCCATTTAGGACTGGGAAACAAACGCTAGCTCGCCTTACAAGAAACACACTCTGCTTTTGAGAAAAGAGCACTCTTCTACTCTACTGTGTTTCCTATGGGGTCCGAACAGTGAGCTTGCTCAGAACAAAAGAACTGTGCTTCCTACACACCCGTCCATATCTAGTTCAATTCTGCTTAGGAACCTGACAAGAACAGTAGATCATATTCAGTCCAATACACTGTACTTGCTGGGAACAGACGCATGTGCTATTGGTCCTGTGTATGGCAATGGCAGCACAATAGTGACTCTTCTTACCAGAAAACAACTCTTGCTCGTAGGACCAGAAACTGCATGTGATTCAACTCCATTTAGGACTGGGAAACAAACGCTAGCTTGCCTTACAAGAAACACACTCTGCTTTAGAGAAAAGAGCACTCTTCTACTCTACTGTGTTTAATATGGGGTCCAAACAGTGAGCTTGCTCAGAACAAAAGAACTGTGCTTCCTACACACACGGAACATATCTAGTTCAACTCTGCTTAGGAAACTGACAAGAACAGTAGCTCCTCGTCAGTCCGATACACTGTAATTCCTGGGAACAGACGCGAGTGCTATTTGCACTGTGTATGGCAATAAGAGCGCAATAGTGACTTTCCTTACCAGAAAACACCTCTTGCTCGTAGGACCTGAAACTGCATGTGATTCAACTCCATTTAGGACTGGGAAACAAACGCTAGCTTGCCTTACAAAAAAAACACTCTGCTTTTGAGAAAAGAGCACTCTTCTCCTCTACTGTGTTTCCTATGGGGTCCGAAGAGGGAGCTTGCTCAGAACAAAAGAACTGTGCTTCCTACACACACGGCCATATCTAGTTCATTTCTGCTTAGGAACCTGACAAGAACAGTAGATCCTCTTCAGTCCGATACACTGTAATTCCCGGGAACAGACGCGAGTGCTATTTGTACTGTGTATGGCAATGGGAGCGCAATAGTGACTTTCCTTACCAGAAAACAACTCTTGCTCGTAGGACCAGAAACTGCATGTGATTCAACTCCATTTAGGACTGGGAAACAAACGCTAGCTCAACTTACAATAAACACACTCTGCTTTTGCGAAAAGAGCACTCTTCTACTCTACTGTGTTTCTTATAGGGTCCCAAAAGTGAGCTTGCTCAGAAGAAAAGAACTGTGCTTCCTACACGCACTGCCATATCTAGTTAAATTCTGCTTAGGAACCTGACAAGAACAGTAGCTCCTATTCAGTCCAATACACTGTACTTGCTGGGAACAGACGCATGTGCTATTGGTCCTGTGTATGGCAATGGGAGTGCAATAGTGACTATTCTTACCATAAAACAACTCATGCTCATAGGACCAGAAACTGCATGTGATTCAACTCCATTTAGGACTGGGATACAAACGCTAGCTCGCCTTACAAGAAATACACTCTGCTTTAGAGGAAAGAGCACTCTTCTACTCTACTGTGTTTCCTATGGGGTCCAAACAGTGAGCTTGCTCAGAACAAAAGAACTGTGCTTCCTACACACACGGACCATATGTAGTTCAACTCTGCTTAGGAAACTGACAAGAACAGTAGCTCCTCTTCAGTCCAATACATTGTACTTGCTGGGAACAGACGTGAGTGCTATTTGCACTGTGTATGGCAATGGGAGCACAATAGTGACTTTCCTTACCAGAAAACAACTCTTGCTCATAGGACCAGAAACTGCATGTGATTCAACTACATTTAGGAATGGGAAACAAACGGTAGCTCTCCTTACAAGAAATACACTCTGCTTTTGAGAAAAGAGCACTCTTCTACTCTACTGTGTTTCCTATAGGGCCAGAACAGTGAGCTTGCTCAGATCAAATGAACTGTGCTTCCTAGACACACGGGCCATATCTAGTTCAACTCTGCTTAGGAAATTGAGAAGAACAGTAGCTCCTATTCCGTCCAATACACTGTAATTGCTGGGAACAGACGGGAGTGCTATTTGCACTGTGTATGGCAATGGGAGCGCAACAGTGACTTTCCTTACCAGAAAACAACTCTTGCTCGTAGGACCAGAAACTGCATGTGATTCCACTCCATTTAGGACTGGGAAACAAACGCTAGCTCGCCTTACAAGAAACACACTCTGCTTTTGAGAAAAGAGCATTCTTCTATTCTACTGTGTTTCCTATGGGGTCCGAACAGTGAGCTTGCTCAGAACAAAAGTACTGTGCTTCCTACACACAGGGATAATATCTAGTTCAACTCTGCATAGGAAACTGACAAGAACAGTAGCACCTATTCAGTGCAATACACTGTACTTGCTGGGAACAGACGCGAGTGCTATTTGCACTGTGTATGGCAATGGGAGCACAATGTGACTTTCCTTACCAGAAAACAACTCTTGTTCGTAGGACCAGAAACTGCATGGGATTCAACTCCATTTCGGACTAGGAAACAAACGCTAGCTCGCCTTACAAGAAACACAATCTGCTTTAGATAAAAGAGCACTCATCTACTCTACTGTGTTTCCTATAGGGCCAGAACAATGAGCTTGCTCAGATCATAAGAACTGTGCTTCCTATACACACGGGCCCTATCTAGTTCAACTCTGCTTAGGAAACTGACAAGAACAGTAGATCCTCTTCAGTCTGATACACTGTAATTCCTGGGAACAGACGCGAGTGCTATTTGTACTGTGTATGGCAATGGGAGCGCAATAGTGACTTTCCTTACCAGAAAACAACTCTTGCTCGTAGGACCAGAAACTGAATGTGATTCAACTCCATTTAGGACTGGGAAACAAACGCTAGCTTGCCTTACAAGAAACACACTCTGCTTTTGAGAAAAGAGCACTCTTCTACTCTACTGTGTTTCCTATGGGGTCCGAACAGTGAGCTTGCTCAGAACAAAAGAACTGTGCTTCCTACACACCCGTCCATATCTAGTTCAATTCTGCTTAGCAACCTGACAAGAACAGTAGATTCTATTCAGTCCAATACACTGTACTTGCTGGGAACAGACGCATGTGCTATTGGTCCTGTGTATGGCAATGGCAGCGCAATAGTGACTCTTCTTATTAGAAAACAACTCTTGCTCGTAGGACCAGAAACTGCATGTGATTCCACTCCATTTAGGACTGGGAAACAAACGCTAGCTCGCCTTAAAAGAAACACACTCTGCTTTAGAGAAAATAGCACTCTTCTACTCTACTGTGTTTAATATGGGGTCCAAACAGTGAGCTTGCTCAGAACAAAAGAACTGTGCTTCCTACACACACGGAACATATCTAGTTAAACTCTGCTTAGGAAACTGACAAGAACAGTAGCTCCTCTTCAGTCCGATACACTGTACTTGCTGGGAACAGAAATGAGTGCTATTTGCACTGTGTATGGCAATGGGAGCGCTATAGTGACTTTCCTTACCAGAAAACAACTCTTGCTCGTAGGACCAGAAACTGCATGTGATTCAACTCCATTTAGGAATGGGAAACAAACGGTAGCTCGCCTTACAAGAAACACACTCTGCTTTTGAGAAAAGAGCACTCTTCTACTCTACTGTGTTTCCTATGGGGTCCGAACAGTGAGGTTGCTCAGAACAAAAGAACTGTGCTTCCTACACACACGGCCATATCTATTTCAATTCTGCTTAAAATCCTGACAAGAACAGTAGATCCTCTTCAGTCCAATACACTGTACTTGCTGGGAACAGACGCCAGTGCTATTTGTCCTGTGTATGGCAATGGCAGCGCAATAGTGACTCTTCTTACCAGAAAACAACTCTTGCTCGTAGGACCAGAAACTGCGTGTGATTCAACTCAATTTAAGACTGGGAAACAAACGCTAGCTCGCCTTACAAGAAACACCTTCTGCTTTAGAGAAAAGAGCACTCTTCTATTCTACTGTGTTTCCTATAGGGCCAGAACAGTGAGCTTGCTCAGAACAAAAGAACTGTGCTTCCTACACACACGGATAATATCTAGTTCAACTCTGCATAGGAAACTGACAAGAACAGTAGCACCTATTCAGTGCAATACACTGTATTTGCTGGGAACAGACGCGAGTGCTATTTGCACTGTGTATGGCAATGGGAGCACAATGTGACTTTCCTTACCAGAAAACAACTCTTGTTCGTAGGACCAGAAACTGCATGTGATTCAACTCCATTTAGGACTGGGAAACAAACGCTAGCTTGCCTTACAAGAAACACACTCTGGTTTAGATAAAAGAGCACTCATCTACTCTACTGTTTTTCCTATAGGGCCAGAACAGTGAGTTTGCTCAGAACATAAGAACTGTGCTTCCTACACACACGGGCCCTATCTAGTTCAACTCTGCTTAGGAAACTGACAAGAACAGTAGCTCCTCTTCAGTCCGATACACTGTAATTCCTGGGAACAGACGCGAGTGCTATTTGTACTGTGTATGGCAATGGGAGCGCAATAGTGACTTTCCTTACCAGAAAAGAACTCTTGCTCGTAGGACCAGAAACTGCATGTGATTCAACTCCATTTAGGACTGGGAAACAAACGCTAGCTCGCCTTACAAGAAACACACTCTGCTTTTGAGAAAAGAGCACTCTTCTACTCTACTGTGTTTCCTATGGGGTCTGAACAGTGAGCTTGCTCAGAACAAAAGAACTGTGCTTCCTACACACCCGGCCATATCTAGTTCAATTCTGCTTAGGAACCTGACAAGAACAGTAGATCCTATTCAGTCCAATACACTGTACTTGCTGGGAACAGACTCATGTGGTATTGGTCCTGAGTATGGCAATGGGAGCGCAATAGTGACCATTCTTACCATAAAACAACTCATGCTCGTAGGACCAGAAACTGCATAGGATTCATCTCCATTTAGGAATGGGAAAAAACGCTAGCTTGCCTTATAAGAAACACACTCTGCTTTTGAGAAAAGAGCACTCGTCTACTCTACTGTGTTTCCTATGGGGTCCGAACAGTGAGCTTGCTCAGAACAAAAGAACTGTGCTTCCTAAACACACGGGCCATATCTAGTTCAACTCTGCTCAGGAAACTGACAAGAACATTAGACCCTCTTCAGTCCAATACACTGTACTTGCGGGGAACAGCCGCGAGTGCTATTTGCACTGTGTATGGCTATTGGAGCACAATAGTGACTCGTGTTACGAGAAAACAACTCTTGCTCGTAGGACAAAAAACTGCATGTGACTCAACTACATTTAGGACTGGGAAACAAACGCTAGCTCGCCTTACGAGGAACACACTCTGCTTTTGAGAAAAGAGCACTCTTCTACTCTACTGTGTTTCCTATGGGTTCCGAACAGTGAGCTTGCTCAGAACAAAAAAACAGTGCTTTCTACACACGGCCCTATCTAGTTCAAGTCTGCTTAGGAACCTGACAAGAACAGTAGATCCTCTTCAGTCCAATACACTGTACTTGCAGGGAACAGACGCCAGTGCTATTTGTCCTGTGTATGGCAATGTCAGTGCAATAGTGACTCTTCTTACCATAAAACAACTCTTGCTCGTAGGACCAGAAAGTGCATGTGATTCAACTCCATTTAGGACTGGGAAACAAACGCTAGCTCGCCTTACAAGAAACACACTCTGCTTTAGAGAAAAGAGCACTCTTCTACTCTACTGTGTTTCCTATAGGGCCAGAACAGTGAGCTTGCTCAGAAAAAAACAACTGTGCTTCCTACACACACGGGCCATATCTAGTTCAACTCTGCTTAGGAAACTGACAAGAACAGTAGCTCCTCTTCAGTCCAATACACTGTACTTGCTGGGAACAGACGCGAGTGCTATTTGCACTGTGTATGGCAATGGGAGCACAATAGTGACTTTCCTTACCAGAAAACAACTCTTGCTCGTAGGACCAGAAACTGTATGTGATTCAACTCCATTTAGGACTGGGAAACAAATGCTAGCTCGCCTTACAAGAAACACACTCTGCTTTAGAGAAAAGAGCACTCTTCTACTCTACTGTGTTTCCTATGGGGTCCGAACAGTGAGCTTGCTCAGAACAAAAAAAAATGTGCTTCCTACACACACTGCCATATCTAGTTCAATTCTTCTTAGTAACCTGACAAGAACAGTAGATCCTCTTCAGTCCAATACACTGTACTTGCTGGGAACAGACGCCAGTGCTATTTGTCCTGTGTATGGCAATGGCAGTGCAATAGTTACTCTTCTTACCAGAAAACAACTCTTGCTCGTAGGACCAGAAACTGCATGTGATTCAACTCCATTTAAGACTGGGAAACAAACGCTAGCTCGCCTTACAAGAAACACACTCTGCTTTTGAGAAAAGAGCACTCTTCTACTCTACTGTGTTTCCTATGGGGTCCAAACAGTGAGCTTGCTCAGAACAAAACCTGTGCTTCCTACACACGGACCATATCTAGTTCAACTCTGCTTAGGCAACTGACAAGAAAAGTAGCTCCTCTTCAGTCTGATACACTGTAATTGCTGGGAACAGACGCGAGTGCTACTTGCACTGTGTATGTCAATGGGAGCGCAATAGTGACTTTCCATACCAGAAAACAACTCTTGCTCATAGGACCAGAAACTGCATGTGATTCAACTACATTTAGGACTGGAAAACAAATGCTAGCTCGCCTTACATAAAACACACTCTGCTTTTGAGAAAAAAACACTCTTCTACTCTACTGTGTTTCCTATGGGGTCCAAACAGTGAGCTTGCTCAGAACAAAACAACTGTGCTTCCTACACACACGGACCATATCTAGTTCAACTCTGCTTAGGAATCTGACAAGAACAGTAGCTCCTCTTCAGTCCAATACACTGTACTTGCTGGGAACAGACGCGAGTGCTATTTGCACTGTGTATGGCAATCGGATCACAATAGTGACTCGTCTTACCAGAAAACAACTCTTGCTCATAGGACAAAAAACTGCATGTGACTCAACTCCATTTAGGACTGGGTAAGAAACTCTAGCTCGCCTTACATGAAACACACTCTGCTTTTGAGAAAAGAGCACTCGTCTGCTCTGCTGTGTTTCCTGTAGGGCCAGAACAGTGAGCTTGCTGAGAACAAAAGAACTGTGCTTCCTACACACACGGCCATATCTAGTTCAACTCTGCTTAGGAAACTGACAAGAACAGTAGCTCCTCTTCAGTCCAATACACGGTGCTTGCGGGGAACAGACGCGAGTGCTATTTGCACTGTGCATGGCTATTGGAGCACAATAGTGACTCGTCTTACCAGAAAACAACTCTTGCTCGTAGGACAAAAAACTGCATGTGTCTCAACTCCATTTAGGACTGGGAACCAAACGCTAGCTCGCCTTCCAAGAAACACACACTACTTTTGAGAAAAGAGCACTCTTCTACTCTACTCTGTTGCCTATGGGTTCCGAACAGTGAGCTTGCTCAGAACCAAAAAAAAACTGTGCTTTCTACACACGGCCATATCTAGTTCAAGTCTGCTTAGGTACCTGACAAGAACAGTAGATACTCTTCGAACCAATACACTGTACTTGCGGGGAAAAGACCCAGTGTTATTTGTCCTGTGTATGGCAATGGCAGCGCAATAGTGACTCTTCTTACCAGAACACAACTCTTGCTCCAAGGACCAGAAACTGCATGTGATTCAACTCGATTTAGGACTGGGAATCAAACACTAGCTCGCCTTACAAGAAACACACTCTGCTTTTGTGAAAAGAGCACCCTTCTACTCTACTGTGTTTCCTATGGGTTCCAAACAGTGAGCTTGCTCAAACAAAAAACTGTGTTTCCAACACACGGGCCATATCTCGTTCAACTCTGCTTAGGAAACTGACAAGAACAGTAGCTCCTCTTCAGTCCGATACACTGTACTTGCTGGGAACAGACGCGAGTGCTATTTGTACTGTGTATGGCAAATGGAGCGCAATTGCGACTTTCCTTACCAGAAAACAACTCTTGCTCATAGGACCAGAAACTGCATGTGATTCAACTCCATTTAGGACTGGGAAACAAACGCTAGATTGCCTTACAAAAAACACACTCTGCTTTTGAGAAAAGAGCACTCTTCTACTCTATTGTGTTTCCTATGGGGTCCGAACAGTGAGCTTGCTCAGAACAAAAGAACTGTGCTTCCTACACACACGGACATATCTAGTTCAATTCTGCTTAGGAACCTGACAAGAGCAGTAGATGCTCTTCATTCCAATACACTGTACTTGCTGCGAACAGACGCCAGTGCTATTTGTCCTGTGTATGGCAATGGCAGCGCATTAGTGACTCTTCTTACCATAAAACAACTCTTGCTCGTAGGACTAGAAACTGCATGGGATTCAACTCCATTTAGGACTGGGAAACAAACGCTAGCTTGCCTTACAAGAAACACACTCTGCTTTAGAGAAAAGAGCACTCTTCTACTCTACTGTGTTTCCTATGGGGTCCAAACAGTGAGCTTGCTCAGAACAAAAGAACTGTGCTTCCTACACACACGGACCATATGTAGTTCAACTCTGCTTAGGAAACTGACATGAACAGTAGCTCCTCTTCAGTCCGATACACTGTATTTTTTGGGAACAGACGTGAGTGCTATTTGCACTGTATGGCAATGGAGCACAATAGTGACTTTCCTTACCAGAAAACAACTCTTGCTCGTTGGACCAGAAACTGCATGTGATTCAACTCCATTTAGGACTGGGAAACAAACGTAGCTCGCCTTACAAGAAACACACTCTGCTTTTGAGAAAAGAGCACTCTTCTACTCTACTGTGTTTCCTATGGGGTCTGAACAGTGAGCTTGCTCAGAACAAAAGAACTGTGCTTCCTACACACCCGGCCATATCTAGTTCAATTCTGCTTAGGAGCCTGACAAGAACAGTAGATCCTATTCAGTCCAATACACTGTACTTGCTGGGAACAGACGCATGTGCTATTGGTCCTGAGTATGGCAATGGGAGCGCAATAGTGACTATTCTTACCATAAAACAACTCTTGCTCGTAGGACCAGAAACTGCATGTGATTCAACTCCATTTAGGAATGGGAAACAAAGGGTAGCTTGCCTTACAAGAAACACACTCTGCTTTTGAGAAAAGAGCACTCTTCTACTCTACTGTGTTTCCTATGGGGTCCGAACAGTGAGCTTGCTCAGAACAAAAGAACTGTGCTTCGTACACACACGGCCATATCTATTTCAATTCTGCTTAAAAACCTGACAAGAACAGTAGATCCTCTTCAGTCCAATACACTGTACTTGCTGGGAACAGACGCCATTGCTACTTGTCCTGTGTATGGCAATGGCAGCACAATAGTGACTCTTCTTACCATAAAACAACTCTTGCTCATAGGACCAGAAACTGCATGTGATTCAACTCCATTTAGGACTGGGAAACAAACGCTAGCTCGCCTTACAAGAAACACACTCTGCTTTAGAGAAAAGAGCACTCTTCTACTCTACTGTGTTTCTATGGGGTCCGAACAGTGAGCTTGCTCAGAACAAAAGAACTGTGCTTCCTACACACACGGCCATATCTACTTCAATTCTGCTTAGGAACCTGACAAGAACAGTAGATCCTATTCAGTCCAATACACTGTACTTGCTGGGAACAGACGCATGTGCTATTGGTCCTTTGTATGGCAATGGGAGCGCAATAGTGACTATTCTTACCATAAAACAACTCATGCTCGTAAGACCAAAAACTGCATGTGATTCTACTCCATTTAGAACAGGGATACAAACGCTAGCTCGCCTTACAAGAAACATACACTGCTTTAGAGGAAAGAGCACTCTTCTACTCTACTGTGTTTCCTATGGGGTCCAAACAGTGAGTTTGCTCAGAACATAATAACTGTGCTTCCTAGACACATGGGCCATATCTAGTTCAACTCTGCTTAGGAAACTGACAAGAACAGTAGCTCCTCTTCACTTCAATACACTGTACTTGCTGGGAACAGACGCGAGTGCTATTTGCAGTGTGTATGGCAATGGGAGCACAATGTGACTTTCCTTACCAGAAAACAACTCTTGTTCATAGGACCAGAAACTGCATGTAATTCAACTCCATTTAGGACTAGGAAACAAACGCTAGCTTGCCTTACAAGAAACACACTCTGCTTTAGATAAAAGAGCACTCATCTACTCTAATGTGTTTCCGATAGGGCCAGAACAGTGAGTTTGCTCAGAACATAGGAAATGTGCTTCCTACACACACGGGCCATATCTAGTTCAACTCTGCTTAGGAAACTGACAAGAACATTAGCTCCTCTTCAGTCCGATACACTGTAATTCCTGGGAACAGACGCGAGTGCTATTTGTACTCTGTATGGCAATGGGAGCGCAATAGTGTCTTTCCTTACCAGAAAACAACTCTTGCTCGTAGGACCAGAAACTGCATGTGATTCAACTCCATTTAGGACTGGGAAACAAACGCTAGCTCGCCTTACAAGAAACACACTCTGCTTTTGAGAAAAGAGCACTCTTCTACTCTACTGTGTTTCTTATGGGGTCCGAACAGTGAGCTTGCTCAGAACAAAAGAACTGTGCTTCCTACACACACGGCCATATCTAGTTCAATTCTGCTTAGGAACCTGACAAGAACAGTAGATCCTACTCAGGCCAATACACTGTACTTGCTGCGAACAGACGCCAGTGCTATTGGTCCTGTGTATGGCAATGGGAGCGCAATAGTGACTATTCTTACCATAAAACAACTCATGCTCGTAGGACCAGAAACTGCATGTGATTCAACTCCATTTAGGACTGGGATACAAACGCTAGCTCGCCTTACAAGAAACACACTCTGCTTTTGAGGAAAGAGCACTCTTCTACTCTACTGTGTTTCCTATGGGGTCCAAACAGTGAGCTTGCTCAGAACAAAAGAACTGTGCTTCCTACACACACGGAGCATATCTAGTTCAACTCTGCTTAGGAAACTGACAAGAACAGTAGCTCCTCTTCAGTCCAATACAGTGTACTTGCTGGGAACAGACGCGAGTGCTTTTTGCACTGTGTATGGCATTTAGAGCGCAATAGTGACTCTTCTTACCAGAAAACAACTCTTGCTGGTAGTACCGACAACTGCCTGTGACTCAACTCCATTTAGGACTGGGAAACAAACGCGAGCTCACCTTACAAGAAACCCACTCTGCTTTAGAGAAAAGAGCACTCCTCTACTCTACTGTGTTTCCTATAGGGCCAGAACATTGAGCTTGCTCAGAACATAATAACTGTGCTTCCTACACACACGGGCCATATCTAGTTCAACTCTGCTTAGGAAACTGAGAAGAACAGTAGCTCCTCTGCACTCCAGTACACTGTACTTGCTGGGAATAGACGCGAGTGCTATTTGCACTGTGAATGGCAATGGGAGCGCAATAGTGACTTTCCTTACCAGATAGCAACTCTTGCTCTTAGGTCCAGAAACTGCATGGGATTAAACTCCATTTAGGACTGGGAAACAAAAGCTAGCTCGCCTTACATGAAACACACTCTGCTTTAGAGAAAAGAGCACTCTTCTATTCTACTGTGTTTCCTATGGGGTCCAAACAGTGAGCTTGCTCAGAACAAAAGAACTGTGCTTCCTACACACACGGCCATATCTAGTTCAATTCTGCTTAGGAACCTGACAAGAACAGTAGATCCTCTTCAGTCCAATACACTGTACTTGCTGCGATCAGACTCCAGTGATATTTGCACTGTGTATGGCAATGAGAACGCAATAGTGACTTTCCTTACCAGAAAACAACTCTTGCTCGTAGGAATAGAAACTGCATGTGATTCAATGCCATTTAGGACTGGGAAACAAATGCTAGCTTGCCTTACAAAAACACACTCTGCTTTTGCGAAAAGAGCACTCTTCTACTCTACTGTGTTTCCTATAGGGCAAGAACAGTGAGCTTGCTCAGATCAAATGAACTGTGCTTCCTACACACACAGATAATATCTAGTTCAACTCTGCATAGGAAACTGACAAGAACAGTAGCTCCTCTTCAGTCCATTACACTGTACTTGCTGGGAACAGACGCGAGGGCTATTTGCACTGTGTATGGCAATGAGAACACAATAGTGACTTTCCTTAACAGAAAACAACTCTTGCTCGTAGGACCCTAAACTGATGTGATTCAACGCCATTTAGGACTGGGAAACAAATGCTAGCTCGCCTTACAAGAAAAACACTCTGCTTTAGAGAAAAGAACACTCTTCTACTCCACTGTGTTTCCTAGCGGTCCAAACAGTGAGCTTGCTCAGAACAAAAGAACTGTGCTTCCTACACACACGGACCATATCTAGTTCAACTCTGCTTAGGAAACTGACAAGAACATTAGCTCCTCTTCAGTCCGATACACTGTAATTGCTGGGAACAGACGCGAGTGCTATTTGCACTGTGTATGGCAATGGGAGCACAATAGTGACTTTCCTTACCAGAAAACAACTCTTGTTCGTAGGACCAGAAACTGCATGTGATTCAACTCCATTTAGGACTAGGAAACAAACGCTAGCTCGCCTTACAAAAACCACTCTGCTTTTGAGAAAAGAGCACTCTTCTACTCTACTGTGTTTCCTATATGGCCAGAACCGTGAGCTTGCTCAGAACAAATGAACTGTGCTTCCTAGACACACGGCCATATCTAGTTCAACTCTGCATAGGAACCTGATAAGAACAGTAGCTCCTCTTCAGTCCAATACACTGTACTTGCTGGGAACAGACGCGAGGGCTATTTGCACTGTATATGGCAATGGGAGCGCAATAGTGACTTTCCTTACAAGAAAACAACTCTTGCTCATAGGACCAGAAACTGCATGTATTCAACTCCATTTAGGACTGGGAAACAAACGCTAGCTTGCCTTACAAAAAACACACTCTGCTTTTGAGAAAAGAGCACTCTTCTACTCTACTGTATTTCCTATTGGGTCCGAACAGTGAGCTTGCTCAGAACAAAAGAACTGTGCTTCCTACACACACGGCCATATCTAGTTCAATTCTGCTTAGGAACCTGACAAGAACAGTAGATTCTCTTCAGTCCAATACACTGTACTTGCTGCGAACAGACGCCAGTGCTTTTTGTCCTGTGTATGGCAATGGCAGCGCGATAGTTTCTCTTCTAACCAGAAAACAACTCTTGCTCGTAGTATCAGAAACTGCATGGGTTTCAACTCCATTTAGGACTGGGAAACAAACGATAGCTTGCCTTACAAGAAACACACTCTGCTTTAGAGAAAAGAGCACTCATCTACTCTACTGTGTTTCCTGTAGTGCCAGTACAGTGAGCTTGCTCAGAACATAAGAACTGTGCTTCCTACACACACGGGCCATATCTAGTTCAACTCTGCTTAGGAAACTGACAAGAACAGTAGCTCCTCTTCAGTCCGACACACTGTACTTGCTGGGAACAGACGCGAGTGCTATTTGCACTGTGTATGGCATTTGGAGCGCAATAGTGACTCTTCTTACCAGAAAACAACTCTTGCTCGTAGGACCAAAAACTGCCTGTGACTCAACTCTATTTAGGACTGGGAAACAAATGCGAGCTCGCCTTACAAGAAATACACTCTACTTTAGAGAAAAGAGCACTCTTCAACTCTACTGTGTTTCCTATAGGGCCAGAACAGTGAGCTTGCTCAGAACATAATAACTGTGCTTTCTACACACACGGGCCATATATATTTCAACTCTGCTTAGGAACCTGACAAGAACAGTAGATCCTCTTCAGTCCAATACACTGTACTTGCTGAGAACAGACAGGAGTGCTATTTGCACTGTGTATGGCAATGGGAGCGCAACAGTGACTTTCCTTACCAGAAAACAACTCTTGTTTGTAGGACCAGAAACTGCATGTGATTCAACTCCATTTAGGACTGGGAAACAAACGCTAGCTCGCCTTACAAGAAACACACTCTGCTTTTGAGAAAAGAGCACTCTTCTACTCTACTGTGTTTCCTATGGGGTCCGAACAATGAGCTTGCTCAGAACAAAAAAACTGTGCTTCCTACACACACGGCCATATCTAGATCAATTCTGTTTAGGAACCTGACAAGAACAGTAGATCCTCTTCCCTCCAACACACTGTACTTGCTGAGAACAGACGCCAGTGCTATTTGTTCTGTGTATGGCAATGGCAGCGCAATAGTGATTATTCTTACCATAAACAACGCTTGCTCGTAGGACCAGAAACTGCATGTGATTCCACTCCATTTAGGAGTGGGAAACAAATGCTAGCTCGCCTTACAAAAACACACTCTGCTTTTGCGAAAAGAGCACTCTTCTACTCTACTGTGTTTCCTATAGGGCAAGAACAGTGAGCTTGCTCAGAACATAATAACTGTGCTTTCTACACACATGGACCATATCTAGTTCAACTCTGCTTAGGAATCTGACAAGAACAGTAGCTCCTGTTCAGTCCAATACACTGTACTTGCTGGGCACAGACGCGAGTGCTATGTGCACTGTGTATGGCAATTGGAGCACAATAGTGACTCTTCTTACCAGAAAACAACTCTTGCACGTAGGACCAAAAATTGCATGTGACTCAACTCTATGTAGGACTGGGAAACAAATGCGAGCTCGCCTTACAAAAAATACACTCTACTTTAGAGAAAAGAGCACTCTTCTACTCTACTGTGTTTCCTATTGGGCCAGAACAGTGAGCTTGCTCAGAACAAAACAACTGTGCTTCCTACACACACCAGCCATATCTAGTTCAACTCTGCTTAGGAACCTGACAAGAACAGTAGATCCTCTTCAGTCCAATGCACTGTACTTGCTGGGAACAGACACGAGTGCTATTTGAACTGTGTATGGCAATTGGACCACAATAGTGACTCATCTTACCAGAAAACAATTCTTGCTCATTGGACAAAAAACTTCATGTGACTCAACTCCATTTAGGACTGGGAAACAAACTCTAGCTCGCTTTACAAGAAACACACTCTGCTTTTGAGAAAAGAGCACCCTTCTACTCTACTGTGTTTCCTATAGGGCCAAAACAGTGAGCTTGCTCAGAAAAAAAGAACTGTGCTTCCTACACACACGGGCTATATCTAGTTCAACTCTGCTTAGGAAACTGAGAAGAACAGTAGCTCCTCTTCAGTCCAATACACTGTACTTGCTGGGAACAGACGCGAGTGCTATTTGCACTGTGTATGGCATTTGGAGCACAATAGTGACTCTTCTTACCAGAAAACAACTCTTGCTCATAGGACCAAAAACTGCCTGTGACTCAATTCTATTTAGGACTGGGAAACAAATGCGAGCTCCCCTTACAAGAAATACACTCTACTTTAGAGAAAAGAGCACTCTTCTACTCTACTGTGTTTCCTATAGGGCCAGAACAGTGAGCTTGCTCAGAACATAAGAACTGTGCTTCCTACACACACGGCCATATCTAGTTCAATTCTGCTTAGGAACCTGACAAGAACAGTAGATCCTCTTCAGTCCAATACACTGTACTTGCTGCGATCAGACTCCAGTGATATTTGCACTGTGTATGGCAATGAGAACGCAATAGTGACTTTCCTTACCAGAAAACAACTCTTGCTCGTAGGAATAGAAACTGCATGTGATTCAATGCCATTTAGGACTGGGAAACAAATGCTAGCTTGCCTTACAAAAACACACTCTGCTTTTGCGAAAAGAGCACTCTTCTACTCTACTGTGTTTCCTATAGGGC
>NW_026737394.1:0-42000 GCF_949786415.1 Peromyscus eremicus | reverse complement strand
GTAGCTCCGCTTCAGTCCAATACACTGTATTGCTGGGAACAGACGCCAGTGCTATTTGCACTGTGTATGGAAATGCGAGCGCAATAATGACTTTCCTTACCAGAAAACAACTCTTGCTCGTAGGACCAAAAACTGCATGTGATTCAACTCCATTTAGGACTGGGAAACAAACGCTAGCTCGCCTTACAAGAAACACACTCTGCTTTTGAGAAAAGAGCACTCTTCTACTCTACTGTTTTTCCTATAGGGCCAGAACAGTGAGTTTGCTCAGAACAAAAGAACTGTGATTCCTACAAATACGGCCATATCTAGTTCAATTCTGCTTAGGAAACTGACAAGAACAGTAGTTCCTCTTCAGTCCAATACACTGTACATGCTGGGAACAGACGCCAGTGCTATTTGCCCTGTGTATGACAATGGGAGCACAATAGTGACTCTTCTTACCAGAAAACAACTCTTGCATGTAGGACAAGAAACTGCATGTGATTCAACTCCATTTAGGACTGGGAAACAAACGCTAGCTCGCCTTACAAGATACACACTCTGCTTTTGAGAAAAGAGCACTCTTCTACTCTACTGTGTATCCTAGGGGGTCCAAACAGTGAGCTTGCTCAGAACAACAGAACTGTGCTTCCTCCACACACGGGCCATATCTAGTTCAACTCTGCTTAGGAAACTGACATGAACAGTAGCTCCACTTCAGTCCAATACACTGTACATGCAGGGAACAGACGCCAGTGCTATTTGTCCTCTGTATGACAATGGGAGCGCAATAGTGACTCTTCTTATCAGAAAACACCTCTTGCTCGTAGGACCAGAAACTGCATGGGATTCAACTCCATTTCTGACTGGGAAACAAACACTAGCTCGCCTTACAAGAAACACACTCTGCTTTTGAGAAAAGAGCACTCTTCTACTCTACTGTATTTCCCATGTGGTCCGAACAGTGAGCTTGCTCAGAACAAAAGAACTGTGCTTCCTACACACAGGGGCCATATCTAGTTCAACTCTGCTTAGGAAACTGACAAGAACAGTAGCTCTGCTTCAGTCCAATACACTGTACTTGCTGGGAACAGACGCGAGTGCTATTTGCACTGTGTATGGCAATGGGAGCGCAAGAGTGACTTTCCTTACCAGAAAACAACTCTTGCTCATAGGACCAAAACCTGCATGTGATTCAACTCCATTTAGGACTGGGAAACAAACGCTAGCTCGCTTTACAAGAAACACACTCTGCTTTTGAGAAAAGAGCACTCTTCTACTCTACTGTGTTTCCTATATGGCCAGAACAGTGAGCTTGGTCAGAACAAAAGAACTGTGCTTCATACAAATACGCCCATATATAGTTCAATTATGCTTAGGAAACTGAAAAGAACAGTAGATCCTCTTGAGTCCAATACAGTGTACATGCTGGGAACAGACGCCAGTGTTATTTGCCCTGTGAATGACAATGGGAGCACAATAGTGACTCTTCTTACCAGAAAACAACTCTTGCTCTTAGGACAAGAAACTGCATGTGATTCAACTCCATTTAGGACTGTGAAACAAATGCTAGCTCGCTTTACAAGAAACACACTCTGCTTTTGAGAAAAGAGCACTCTTCTACTCTACTGTGTTTCCTATGGGGTCTGAACAGTGAGCTTGCTCAGAACAAAAGAACGGTGCTTCCTACACACAGGGGCAATATCTAGTTCAACTCTGCTTAGGAAACTGACAAGAACAGTAGCTCCGCTTCAGTCCAATACACTGTACTTGCTAGGAACAGACGCCAGTGCTATTTGCACTGTGTATGGAAATGCGAGCGCAATAATGACTTTCCTTACCAGAAAACAACTCATGCTCATAGGACCAAAAACTGCATGTGATTCAACTCCATTTAGGACTGGGAAACAAACGCTAGCTCGTCTTACAAGAAACACACTCTGCTTTTGAGAAAAGAGCACTCTTCTACTCTACTGTTTTTCCTATAGGGCCAGAACAGTGAGTTTGCTCAGAACAAAAGAACTGTGATTCCTACAAATACGGCCATATCTAGTTCAATTCTGCTTAGGAAACTGACAAGAACAGTAGATCCTCTTCAGTCCAATACACTGTACATGCTGGGAACAGACGCCAGTGCTATTTGCCCTGTGTATGACAATGGGAGCACTATAGTGACTCTTCTTACCAGAAAACAACTCTTGCTCGTAGGACAAGAAACTGCATGTGATTCAACTCCATTTAGGACTGGGAAACAAACGCTAGCTCGCCTTACAAGAAACACACTCTGCTTTTGTGAAAAGAGCACTCTTCTACTCTGCTGTGTATCCTATGGGGTCCGAACAGTGAGCTTGCTCAGAACAACAGAAGTGTGCTTCCTCCACACACGGGCCATATCTAGTTCAACTCTGCTTAGGAAACTGACAAGAACAGTAGCTCCGCTTCAGTCCAATACACTGTACGTGCAGGGAACAGACGCCAGTGCTATTTGTCCTCTGTATGACAATGGGAGCGCAATAGTGACTCTTCTTATCAGAAAACACCTCTGTCTCATAGGACCAGAAACTGCATGGGATTCAACTCCATTTAGGACTGGGAAACAAACGCTAGCTCGCCTTACAAGAAACACACTCTGCTTTTGAGAAAAGAGCACTCTTCTACTCTACAGTATTTCCTATGTGGTCCGAACAGTGAGCTTGCTCAGAACAAAAGAACTGTGCTTCCTACACACAGGGGCCATGTCTAGTACAACTCTGCTTAGGAAACTGACAAGAACAGTAGCTCCGCTTCAGTCCAATACATTGTACATGCTGGGAACAGACGCCAGTGTTATTTGCCCTGTGAATGATAATGGGAGCACAATAGTGACTCTTCTTACCAGAAAACAACTCTTGCTCTTAAAACAAGAAACTGCATGTGATTCAACTCCATTTAGGACTGGGAAACAAATGCTAGCCCGCTTTACAAGAAACACACTCTGCTTTTGAGAAAAGAGCACTCTTCTACTCTACCGTGTTTCCTATGGGGTCTGAACAGTGAGCTTGCTCAGAAAAAAAGAACTGTGCTTCCTACACACAGGGGCAATATCTAGTTCAACTCTGCTTAGGAAACTGACAAGAACAGTAGCTCCGCTTCAGTCCAATACACTGTAATTGCTGGGAACACACGCGAGTGCTATTTGCACTGTGTATGGCAATGGGAGCGCAAGAGTGACTTTCCTTACCAGAAAACAACTCTTGCTCATAGGACCAAAACCTGCATGTGATTCAACTCCATTTAGGACTGGGAAACAAACGCTAGCTCGCCTTACAAGAAACACACTCTGCTTTTGAGAAAAGAGCACTCTTCTACTCTACTGTGTTTCCTATAGGGCCAGAACAGTGAGCTTGGTCAGAACAAAAGAACTGTGCTTCATACAAATACGGCCATATCTAGTTCAATTATGCTTAGGAAACTGAAAAGAACAGTAGATCCTCTTCAGTCCAATACAGTGTACATGCTGGGAACAGACGCCAGTGTTATTTGCCCTGTGAATGACAATGGGAGCACAATAGTGACTCTTCTTACCAGAAAACTACTCTTGCTCTTAGGACAAGAAACTGCATGTGATTCAACTCCATTTAGGACTGGGAAAACATGCTAGCTCGCTTTACAAGAAACACACTCTGCTTTTGAGAAAAGAGCACTCTTCTACTCTGCTGTGTATCCTATGGGGTCCGAACAGTGAGCTTGTTCAGAACAACAGAACTGTGCTTCCTCCACACACGGGCCATATCTAGTTCAACTCTGCTTAGGAAACTGACAAGAACAGTAGATCCGCTTCAGTCCAATACACTGTACGTGCAGGGAATAGACGCCAGTGCTATTTGTCCTCTGTATGACAATGGGAGTGCAATAGTGACTCTTTTTATCAGAAAACACCTCTGGCTCATAGGACCAGAAACTGCATGGGATTCAACTCCATTTCTGACTGGGAAACAAACACTAGCTCGCCTTACAAGAAACACACTCTGCTTTTGAGAAAAGAGCACTCTTCTACTCTACTGTATTTCCTATGTGGTCCGAACAGTGAGCTTGCTCAGAACAAAAGAACTGTGCTTCCTACACACAGGGGCCATATCTAGTTGAACTCTGCTTAGGAAACTGACAAGAACAGTAGCTCCGCTTCAGTCCAATACACTGTAATTGCTGGGAACACACGCGAGTGCTATTTGCACTGTGTATGGCAATGGGAGCGCAAGAGTGACTTTCCTTACCAGAAAACAACTCTTGCTCATAGGACCAAAACCTGCATGTGATTCAACTCCATTTAGGACTGGGAAACAAACGCTAGCTCGCCTTACAAGAAACACACTCTGCTTTTGAGAAAAGAGCACTCTTCTACTCTACTGTGTTTCCTATAGGGCCAGAACAGGGAGCTTGGTCAGAAAAAAAGAACTGTGCTTCATACAAATACGGCCATATCTAGTTCAATTATGCTTAGGAAACTGAAAAGAACAGTAGATCCTCTTCAGTCCAATACAGTGTACATGCTTGGAACAGACGCCAGTGCTATTTGCCCTGTGAATGACAATGGGAGCACAATAGTGACTCTTCTTACCAGAAAACTACTCTTGCTCTTAGGACAAGAAACTGCATGTGATTCAACTCCATTTAGGACTGGGAAAACATGCTAGCTCGCTTTACAAGAAACACACTCTGCTTTTGAGAAAAGAGCACTCTTCTACTCTGCTGTGTATCCTATGGGGTCCGAACAGTGAGCTTGTTCAGAACAACAGAACTGTGCTTCCTCCACACACGGGCCATATCTAGTTCAGCTCTGCTTAGGAAACTGACAAGAACAGTAGCTCCGCTTCAGTCCAATACACTGTACGTGCAGGGAACAGACGCCAGTGCTATTTGTCCTCTGTATGACAATGGGAGCGCAATAGTGACTCTTCTTATCAGAAAACACCTCTGGCTCATAGGACCAGAAACTGCATGGGATTCAACTCCATTTCTGACTGGGAAACAAACACTAGCTCGCCTTACAAGAAACACACTCTGCTTTTGAGAAAAGAGCACTCTTCTACTCTACTGTATTTCCTATGTGGTCGGAACAGTGAGCTTGCTCAGAACAAAAGAACTGTGCTTCCTACACACAGGGGCCATATCTAGTTGAACTCTGCTTAGGAAACTGACAAGAACAGTAGCTCCGCTTCAGTCCAATACACTATACTTGCTGGGAACAGACGCGAGTGCTATTTGCACTGTGTATGGCAATGGGAGCACAAGAGTGACTTTCCTTACCAGAAAACAACTCTTGCTCATAGGACCAAAAACTGCATGTGATTCAACTCCATTTAGGACTGGGAAACAAACGCTAGCTCGCCTTTCAAGAAACACACTCTGCTTTTGAGAAAAGAGCACTCTTCTACTCTACTGTGTTTCCTATAGGGCCAGAACAGTGAGCTTGGTCAGAACAAAAGAACTGTGCTTCATACAAATACGGCCATATCTAGTTCAATTATGCTTAGGAAACTGAAAAGAACAGTAGATCCTCTTCAGTCCAATACAGTGTACATGCTGGGAACAGACGCCAGTGTTATTTGCCCTGTGAATGACAATGGGAGCACAATAGTGACTCTTCTTACCAGAAAACAACTCTTGCTCTTAGGACAAGAAACTGCATGTGATTCAACTCCATTTAGGACTGTGAAACAAATGCTAGCTCGCTTTACAAGAAACACACTCTGCTTTTGAGAAAAGAGCACTCTTCTACTCTACTGTGTTTCCTATGGGGTCTGAACAGTGAGCTTGCTCAGAACAAAAGAACTGTGCTTCCTAAACACAGGGGCAATATCTAGTTCAACTCTGCTTAGGAAACTGACAAGAACAGTAGCTCCGCTTCAGTCCAATACACTGTATTGCTGGGAACAGACGCCAGTGCTATTTGCACTGTGTATGGAAATGCGAGCGCAATAATGACTTTCCTTACCAGAAAACAACTCTTGCTCGTAGAACCAAAAACTGCATGTGATTCAACTCCATTTAGGACTGGGAAACAAACGCTAGCTCGCCTTACAAGAAACACACTCTGCTTTTGAGAAAAGAGCACTCTTCTACTCTACTGTTTTTCCTATAGGGCCAGAACAGTGAGTTTGCTCAGAACAAAAGAACTGTGATTCCTACAAATACGGCCATATCTAGTTCAATTCTGCTTAGGAAACTGACAAGAACAGTAGATCCTCTTCAGTCCAATACACTGTACATGCTGGGAACAGACGCCAGTGCTATTTGCCCTGTGTATGACAATGGGAGCACAATAGTGACTCTTCTTACCAGAAAACAACTCTTGCTCTTAGGACAAGAAACTGCATGTGATTCAACTCCATTTAGGACTGGGAAACAAACGCTAGCTCGCCTTATAAGAAACACACTCTGCTTTTGAGAAAAGAGCACTCTTCTACTCTACTGTGTATCCTAGGGGGTCCAAACAGTGAGCTTGCTCAGAACAACAGAACTGTGCTTCCTCCACACACGGGCCATATCTAGTTCAACTCTGCTTAGGAAACTGACATGAACAGTAGCTCGACTTCAGTCCAATACACTGTACATGCAGGGAACAGACGCCAGTGCTATTTGTCCTCTGTATGACAATGGGAGCGCAATAGTGACTCTTCTTATCAGAAAACACCTCTTGCTCGTAGGACCAGAAACTGCATGGGATTCAACTCCATTTCTGACTGGGAAACAAACACTAGCTCGCCTTACAAGAAACACACTCTGCTTTTGAGAAAAGAGCACTCTTCTACTCTACTGTATTTCCTATGTGGTCCGAACAGTGAGCTTGCTCAGAACAAAAGAACTGTGCTTCCTACACACAGGAGCCATATCTAGTTCAACTCTGCTTAGGAAACTGACAAGAACAGTAGCTCCGCTTCAGTCCAATACACTGTACTTGCTGGGAACAGACGCGAGTGCTATTTGCACTGTGTATGGCAATGGGAGCACAAGAGTGACTTTCCTTACCAGAAAACAACTCTGGCTCATAGGACCAAAAACTGCATGGGATTCAACTCCATTTAGGACTGGGAAACAAACGCTAGCTCGCCTTACAAGAAACACACTCTGCTTTTGAGAAAAGAGCACTCTTCTACTCTACTGTGTTTCCTATGGGGTCCGAACAGTGAGCTTGCTCAGAACAAAAGAACAGTGCTTCCTACACACAGGGGCCATATCTAGTTCAACTCTGCTTAGAAAACTGACAAGAACAGTAGCTCCGCTTCAGTCCAATACACTGTAATTGCTGGGAACAGACGCGAGTGCTATTTGCACTGTGTATGGCAATGGGAGCAAAAGAGTGACTTTCCTTACCAGAAAAGAACTCTTGCTCATGGGACCAAAAACTGCTTGTGATTCAACTCCATTTAGGTCTGGGAAACAAACGCTAGCTCGCCTTACAAGAAACACACTCTGCTTTTGAGAAAAGAGCACTCTTCTACTCTACTGTTTTTCCTTTAGGGCCAGAGCAGTGAGTTTGCTCAGAACAAAAGAACTGTGATTCCTACAAATACGGCCATATCTAGTTCAATTCTGCTTAGGAAACTGACAAGAACAGTAGTTCCTCTTCAGTCCAATACACTGTACATGCTGGGAACAGACGCCAGTGCTATTTGCCCTGTGTATGACAATGGGAGCACAATAGTGACTCTTCTTACCAGAAAACAACTCTTGCATGTAGGACCAAAACCTGCATGTGATTCAACTCCATTTAGGACTGGGAAACAAACGCTAGCTCGCCTTACAAGAAACACACTCTGCTTTTGAGAAAAGAGCACTCTTCTACTCTACTGTGTTTCCTATAGGGCCAGAACAGTGAGCTTGGTCAGAACAAAAGAACTGTGCTTCATACAAATACGCCCATATATAGTTCAATTATGCTTAGGAAACTGAAAAGAACAGTAGATCCTCTTGAGTCCAATACAGTGTACATGCTGGGAACAGACGCCAGTGTTATTTGCCCTGTGAATGACAATGGGATCACAATAGTGACTCTTCTTACCAGAAAACAACTCTTGCTCTTAGGACAAGAAACTGCATGTGATTCAACTCCATTTAGGACTGTGAAACAAATGCTAGCTCGCCTTACAAGAAACACACTCTGCTTTTGAGAAAAGAGCACTCTTCTACTCTACTGTGTTTCCTATGGGGTCTGAACAGTGAGCTTGCTCAGAACAAAAGAACTGTGCTTCCTACACACAGGGGCAATATCTAGTTCAACTCTGCTTAGGAAACTGACAAGAACAGTAGCTCAGCTTCAGTCCAATACACTGTACTTGCTAGGAACAGACGCTGGTGCTCTTTGCACTGTGTATGGAAATGCGAGCGCAATAATGACTTTCCTTACCAGAAAACAACTCATGCTCATAGGACCAAAAACTGCACTGGATTCAACTCCATTTAGGACTGGGAAACAAACGCTAGCTCGCCTTACAAGAAACACACTCTGCTTTTGAGAAAAGAGCACTCTTCTACTCTACTGTTTTTCCTATAGGGCCAGAACAGTGAGTTTGCTCAGAACAAAAGAACTGTGATTCCTACAAATACGGCCATATCTAGTTCAATTCTGCTTAGGAAACTGACAAGAACAGTAGATCCTCTTCAGTCCAATACACTGTACATGCTGGGAACAGACGCCAGTGCTATTTGCCCTGTGTATGACAATGGGAGCACAATAGTGACTCTTCTTACCAGAAAACAACTCTTGCTCGTAGGACAAGAAACTGCATGTGATTCAACTCCATTTAGGACTGGGAAACAAACGCTAGCTCGCCTTACAAGAAACACACTCTGCTTTTGTGAAAAGAGCACTCTTCTACTCTGCTGTGTATCCTATGGGGTCCGAACAGTGAGCTTGCTCAGAACAACAGAAGTGTGCTTCCTCCACACACGGGCCATATCTAGTTCAACTCTGCTTAGGAAACTGACAAGAACAGTAGCTCCGCTTCAGTCCAATACACTGTACGTGCAGGGAACAGACGCCAGTGCTATTTGTCCTCTGTATGACAATGGGAGCGCAATAGTGACTCTTCTTATCAGAAAACACCTCTGGCTCATAGGACCAGAAACTGCATGGGATTCAACTCCATTTCTGACTGGGAAACAAACACTAGCTCGCCTTACAAGAAACACACTCTGCTTTTGAGAAAAGAGCACTCTTCTACTCTACTGTATTTCCTATGTGGTCCGAACAGTGAGCTTGCTCAGAACAAAAGAACTGTGCTTCCTACACACAGGGGCCATGTCTAGTACAACTCTGCTTAGGAAACTGACAAGAACAGTAGCTCCGCTTCAGTCCAATACATTGTACATGCTGGGAACAGACGCCAGTGTTATTTGCCCTGTGAATGATAATGGGAGCACAATAGTGACTCTTCTTACCAGAAAACAACTCTTGCTCTTAAAACAAGAAACTGCATGTGATTCAACTCCATTTAGGACTGGGAAACAAATGCTAGCCCGCTTTACAAGAAACACACTCTGCTTTTGAGAAAAGAGCACTCTTCTACTCTACTGTGTTTCCTATGGGGTCTGAACAGTGAGCTTGCTCAGAACAAAAGAACTGTGCTTCCTACACACAGGGGCAATATCTAGTTCAACTCTGCTTAGGAAACTGACAAGAACAGTAGCTCCGCTTCAGTCCAATACACTGTAATTGCTGGGAACACACGCGAGTGCTATTTGCACTGTGTATGGCATTGGGAGCACAAGAGTGACTTTCCTTACCAGAAAACAACTCTTGCTCATAGGACCAAAACCTGCATGTGATTCAACTCCATTTAGGACTGGGAAACAAACGCTAGCTCGCCTTACAAGAAACACACTCTGCTTTTGAGAAAAGAGCACTCTTCTACTCTACTGTGTTTCCTATAGGGCCAGAACAGGGAGCTTGGTCAGAAAAAAAGAACTGTGCTTCATACAAATACGGCCATATCTAGTTCAATTATGCTTAGGAAACTGAAAAGAACAGTAGATCCTCTTCAGTCCAATACAGTGTACATGCTTGGAACAGACGCCAGTGCTATTTGCCCTGTGAATGACAATGGGAGCACAATAGTGACTCTTCTTACCAGAAAACTACTCTTGCTCTTAGGACAAGAAACTGCATGTGATTCAACTCCATTTAGGACTGGGAAAACATGCTAGCTCGCTTTACAAGAAACACACTCTGCTTTTGAGAAAAGAGCACTCTTCTACTCTGCTGTGTATCCTATGGGGTCCGAACAGTGAGCTTGTTCAGAACAACAGAACTGTGCTTCCTCCACACACGGGCCATATCTAGTTCAGCTCTGCTTAGGAAACTGACAAGAACAGTAGCTCCGCTTCAGTCCAATACACTGTACGTGCAGGGAACAGACGCCAGTGCTATTTGTCCTCTGTATGACAATGGGAGCGCAATAGTGACTCTTCTTATCAGAAAACACCTCTGGCTCATAGGACCAGAAACTGCATGGGATTCAACTCCATTTCTGACTGGGAAACAAACACTAGCTCGCCTTACAAGAAACACACTCTGCTTTTGAGAAAAGAGCACTCTTCTACTCTACTGTATTTCCTATGTGGTCGGGACAGTGAGCTTGCTCAGAACAAAAGAACTGTGCTTCCTACACACAGGGGCCATATCTAGTTGAACTCTGCTTAGGAAACTGACAAGAACAGTAGCTCCGCTTCAGTCCAATACACTATACTTGCTGGGAACAGACGCGAGTGCTATTTGCACTGTGTATGGCAATGGGAGCACAAGAGTGACTTTCCTTACCAGAAAACAACTCTTGCTCATAGGACCAAAAACTGCATGTGATTCAACTCCATTTAGGACTGGGAAACAAACGCTAGCTCGCCTTTCAAGAAACACACTCTGCTTTTGAGAAAAGAGCACTCTTCTACTCTACTGTGTTTCCTATAGGGCCAGAACAGTGAGCTTGGTCAGAACAAAAGAACTGTGCTTCATACAAATACGGCCATATCTAGTTCAATTATGCTTAGGAAACTGAAAAGAACAGTAGATCCTCTTCAGTCCAATACAGTGTACATGCTGGGAACAGACGCCAGTGTTATTTGCCCTGTGAATGACAATGGGAGCACAATAGTGACTCTTCTTACCAGAAAACAACTCTTGCTCTTAGGACAAGAAACTGCATGTGATTCAACTCCATTTAGGACTGTGAAACAAATGCTAGCTCGCTTTACAAGAAACACACTCTGCTTTTGAGAAAAGAGCACTCTTCTACTCTACTGTGTTTCCTATGGGGTCTGAACAGTGAGCTTGCTCAGAACAAAAGAACTGTGCTTCCTAAACACAGGGGCAATATCTAGTTCAACTCTGCTTAGGAAACTGACAAGAACAGTAGCTCCGCTTCAGTCCAATACACTGTATTGCTGGGAACAGACGCCAGTGCTATTTGCACTGTGTATGGAAATGCGAGCGCAATAATGACTTTCCTTACCAGAAAACAACTCTTGCTCGTAGAACCAAAAACTGCATGTGATTCAACTCCATTTAGGACTGGGAAACAAACGCTAGCTCGCCTTACAAGAAACACACTCTGCTTTTGAGAAAAGAGCACTCTTCTACTCTACTGTTTTTCCTATAGGGCCAGAACAGTGAGTTTGCTCAGAACAAAAGAACTGTGATTCCTACAAATACGGCCATATCTAGTTCAATTCTGCTTAGGAAACTGACAAGAACAGTAGATCCTCTTCAGTCCAATACACTGTACATGCTGGGAACAGACGCCAGTGCTATTTGCCCTGTGTATGACAATGGGAGCACAATAGTGACTCTTCTTACCAGAAAACAACTCTTGCTCTTAGGACAAGAAACTGCATGTGATTCAACTCCATTTAGGACTGGGAAACAAACGCTAGCTCGCCTTATAAGAAACACACTCTGCTTTTGAGAAAAGAGCACTCTTCTACTCTACTGTGTATCCTAGGGGGTCCAAACAGTGAGCTTGCTCAGAACAACAGAACTGTGCTTCCTCCACACACGGGCCATATCTAGTTCAACTCTGCTTAGGAAACTGACATGAACAGTAGCTCGACTTCAGTCCAATACACTGTACATGCAGGGAACAGACGCCAGTGCTATTTGTCCTCTGTATGACAATGGGAGCGCAATAGTGACTCTTCTTATCAGAAAACACCTCTTGCTCGTAGGACCAGAAACTGCATGGGATTCAACTCCATTTCTGACTGGGAAACAAACACTAGCTCGCCTTACAAGAAACACACTCTGCTTTTGAGAAAAGAGCACTCTTCTACTCTACTGTATTTCCTATGTGGTCCGAACAGTGAGCTTGCTCAGAACAAAAGAACTGTGCTTCCTACACACAGGAGCCATATCTAGTTCAACTCTGCTTAGGAAACTGACAAGAACAGTAGCTCCGCTTCAGTCCAATACACTGTACTTGCTGGGAACAGACGCGAGTGCTATTTGCACTGTGTATGGCAATGGGAGCACAAGAGTGACTTTCCTTACCAGAAAACAACTCTGGCTCATAGGACCAAAAACTGCATGGGATTCAACTCCATTTAGGACTGGGAAACAAACGCTAGCTCGCCTTACAAGAAACACACTCTGCTTTTGAGAAAAGAGCACTCTTCTACTCTACTGTGTTTCCTATGGGGTCCGAACAGTGAGCTTGCTCAGAACAAAAGAACAGTGCTTCCTACACACAGGGGCCATATCTAGTTCAACTCTGCTTAGAAAACTGACAAGAACAGTAGCTCCGCTTCAGTCCAATACACTGTAATTGCTGGGAACAGACGCGAGTGCTATTTGCACTGTGTATGGCAATGGGAGCAAAAGAGTGACTTTCCTTACCAGAAAAGAACTCTTGCTCATGGGACCAAAAACTGCTTGTGATTCAACTCCATTTAGGTCTGGGAAACAAACGCTAGCTCGCCTTACAAGAAACACACTCTGCTTTTGAGAAAAGAGCACTCTTCTACTCTACTGTTTTTCCTTTAGGGCCAGAGCAGTGAGTTTGCTCAGAACAAAAGAACTGTGATTCCTACAAATACGGCCATATCTAGTTCAATTCTGCTTAGGAAACTGACAAGAACAGTAGTTCCTCTTCAGTCCAATACACTGTACATGCTGGGAACAGACGCCAGTGCTATTTGCCCTGTGTATGACAATGGGAGCACAATAGTGACTCTTCTTACCAGAAAACAACTCTTGCATGTAGGACCAAAACCTGCATGTGATTCAACTCCATTTAGGACTGGGAAACAAACGCTAGCTCGCCTTACAAGAAACACACTCTGCTTTTGAGAAAAGAGCACTCTTCTACTCTACTGTGTTTCCTATAGGGCCAGAACAGTGAGCTTGGTCAGAACAAAAGAACTGTGCTTCATACAAATACGCCCATATATAGTTCAATTATGCTTAGGAAACTGAAAAGAACAGTAGATCCTCTTGAGTCCAATACAGTGTACATGCTGGGAACAGACGCCAGTGTTATTTGCCCTGTGAATGACAATGGGATCACAATAGTGACTCTTCTTACCAGAAAACAACTCTTGCTCTTAGGACAAGAAACTGCATGTGATTCAACTCCATTTAGGACTGTGAAACAAATGCTAGCTCGCCTTACAAGAAACACACTCTGCTTTTGAGAAAAGAGCACTCTTCTACTCTACTGTGTTTCCTATGGGGTCTGAACAGTGAGCTTGCTCAGAACAAAAGAACTGTGCTTCCTACACACAGGGGCAATATCTAGTTCAACTCTGCTTAGGAAACTGACAAGAACAGTAGCTCAGCTTCAGTCCAATACACTGTACTTGCTAGGAACAGACGCTGGTGCTCTTTGCACTGTGTATGGAAATGCGAGCGCAATAATGACTTTCCTTACCAGAAAACAACTCATGCTCATAGGACCAAAAACTGCACGGGATTCAACTCCATTTAGGACTGGGAAACAAACGCTAGCTCGCCTTACAAGAAACACACTCTGCTTTTGAGAAAAGAGCACTCTTCTACTCTACTGTTTTTCCTATAGGGCCAGAACAGTGAGTTTGCTCAGAACAAAAGAACTGTGATTCCTACAAATACGGCCATATCTAGTTCAATTCTGCTTAGGAAACTGACAAGAACAGTAGATCCTCTTCAGTCCAATACACTGTACATGCTGGGAACAGACGCCAGTGCTATTTGCCCTGTGTATGACAATGGGAGCACAATAGTGACTCTTCTTACCAGAAAACAACTCTTGCTCGTAGGACAAGAAACTGCATGTGATTCAACTCCATTTAGGACTGGGAAACAAACGCTAGCTCGCCTTACAAGAAACACACTCTGCTTTTGTGAAAAGAGCACTCTTCTACTCTGCTGTGTATCCTATGGGGTCCGAACAGTGAGCTTGCTCAGAACAACAGAAGTGTGCTTCCTCCACACACGGGCCATATCTAGTTCAACTCTGCTTAGGAAACTGACAAGAACAGTAGCTCCGCTTCAGTCCAATACACTGTACGTGCAGGGAACAGACGCCAGTGCTATTTGTCCTCTGTATGACAATGGGAGCGCAATAGTGACTCTTCTTATCAGAAAACACCTCTGGCTCATAGGACCAGAAACTGCATGGGATTCAACTCCATTTCTGACTGGGAAACAAACACTAGCTCGCCTTACAAGAAACACACTCTGCTTTTGAGAAAAGAGCACTCTTCTACTCTACTGTATTTCCTATGTGGTCCGAACAGTGAGCTTGCTCAGAACAAAAGAACTGTGCTTCCTACACACAGGGGCCATGTCTAGTACAACTCTGCTTAGGAAACTGACAAGAACAGTAGCTCCGCTTCAGTCCAATACATTGTACATGCTGGGAACAGACGCCAGTGTTATTTGCCCTGTGAATGATAATGGGAGCACAATAGTGACTCTTCTTACCAGAAAACAACTCTTGCTCTTAAAACAAGAAACTGCATGTGATTCAACTCCATTTAGGACTGGGAAACAAATGCTAGCCCGCTTTACAAGAAACACACTCTGCTTTTGAGAAAAGAGCACTCTTCTACTCTACTGTGTTTCCTATGGGGTCTGAACAGTGAGCTTGCTCAGAACAAAAGAACTGTGCTTCCTACACACAGGGGCAATATCTAGTTCAACTCTGCTTAGGAAACTGACAAGAACAGTAGCTCCGCTTCAGTCCAATACACTGTAATTGCTGGGAACACACGCGAGTGCTATTTGCACTGTGTATGGCATTGGGAGCACAAGAGTGACTTTCCTTACCAGAAAACAACTCTTGCTCATAGGACCAAAACCTGCATGTGATTCAACTCCATTTAGGACTGGGAAACAAACGCTAGCTCGCCTTACAAGAAACACACTCTGCTTTTGAGAAAAGAGCACTCTTCTACTCTACTGTGTTTCCTATAGGGCCAGAACAGGGAGCTTGGTCAGAAAAAAAGAACTGTGCTTCATACAAATACGGCCATATCTAGTTCAATTATGCTTAGGAAACTGAAAAGAACAGTAGATCCTCTTCAGTCCAATACAGTGTACATGCTGGGAACAGACGCCAGTGTTATTTGCCCTGTGAATGACAATGGGAGCACAATAGTGACTCTTCTTACCAGAAAACTACTCTTGCTCTTAGGACAAGAAACTGCATGTGATTCAACTCCATTTAGGACTGGGAAAACATGCTAGCTCGCTTTACAAGAAACACACTCTGCTTTTGAGAAAAGAGCACTCTTCTACTCTGCTGTGTATCCTATGGGGTCCGAACAGTGAGCTTGTTCAGAACAACAGAACTGTGCTTCCTCTACACACGGGCCATATGTAGTTCAACTCTGCTTAGGAAACTGACAAGAACAGTAGCTCCGCTTCAGTCCAATACACTGTACGTGCAGGGAACAGACGCCAGTGCTATTTGTCCTCTGTATGACAATGGTAGCGCAATAGTGACTCTTTTTATCAGAAAACACCTCTGGCTCATAGGACCAGAAACTGCATGGGATTCAACTCCATTTCTGACTGGGAAACAAACACTAGCTCGCCTTACAAGAAACACACTCTGCTTTTGAGAAAAGAGCACTCTTCTACTCTACTGTATTTCCTATGTGGTCCGAACAGTGAGCTTGCTCAGAACAAAAGAACTGTGCTTCCTACACACAGGGGCCATATCTAGTTCAACTCTGCTTAGGAAACTGACAAGAACAGTAGCCCCGCTTCAGTCCAATACACTGTACTTGCTGGGAACAGACGCGAGTGCTATTTGCACTGTGTATGGCAATGGGAGCACCAGAGTGACTTTCCTTACCAGAAAACAACTCTTTCTCATAGGACCAAAAACTGCACGTGATTCAACTCCATTTAGGACTGGGAAACAAACGCTAGCTCGCCTTACAAGAAACACACTCTGCTTTTGAGAAAAGAGCACTCTTCTACTCTACTGTGTTTCCTATGGGGTCCGAACAGAGAGCTCGCTCAGAACAAAAGAACAGTACTTCCTACAGACAGGGGCCATATCTAGTTCAACTCTGCTTAGAAAACTGACAAGAACAGTAGCTCCGCTTCAGTCCAATACACTGTAATTGCTGGGAACAGACGCGAGTGCTATTTGCACTGTGTATGGCAATCGGAGCGCAAGAGTGAGTTTCCTTACCAGAAAACAACTCTTGCTCATAGGACCAAAACCTGCATGTGATTCAACTCCATTTAGGACTGGGAAACAAACGCTAGCTCGCCTTACAAGAAACACACTCTGCTTTTGAGAAAAGAGCACTCTTCTACTCTACTGTGTTTCCTATAGGGCCAGAACAGTGAGCTTGGTCAGAACAAAAGAACTGTGCTTCATACAAATACGGCCATATCTAGTTCAATTATGCTTAGGAAACTGAAAAGAACAGTAGATCCTCTTCAGTCCAATACAGTGTACATGCTGGAAACAGACGCCAGTGTTATTTGCCCTGTGAATGACAATGGGAGCACAATAGTGACTCTTCTTACCAGAAAACAACTCTTGCTCTTAGGACAAGAAACTGCATGTGATTCAACTCCATTTAGGACTGTGAAACAAATGCTAGCTCGCTTTACAAGAAACACACTCTGATTTTGAGAAAAGAGCAATCTTCTACTCTACTGTGTTTCCTATGGGGTCTGAACAGTGAGCTTGCTCAGAACAAAAGAACTGTGCTTCCTACACACAGGGACAATATCTAGTTCAACTCTGCTTAGGAAACTGACAAGAACAGTAGCTCCGCTTCAGTCCAATACACTGTACTTGCTGGGAACAGACGCCAGTGCTATTTGCACTGTGTATGGAAATGCGAGCGCAATAATGACTTTCCTTACCAGAAAACAACTCTTGCTCATAGGACCAAAACCTGCATGTGATTCAACTCCATTTAGGACTGGGAAACAAACGCTAGCTCGCCTTACAAGAAACACACTCTGCTTTTGAGAAAAGAGCACTCTTCTACTCTACTGTTTTTCCTATAGGGCCAGAACCGTGAGTTTGCTCAGAACAAAAGAACTGTGATTCCTACAAATACGGCCATATCTAGTTCAATTCTGCTTAGGAAACTGACAAGAACAGTAGATCCTCTTCAGTCCAATACACTGTACATGCTGGGAACAGATGCCAGTGCTATTCGCCCTGTGTATGACAATGGGAGCACAATAGTGACTCTTCTTACCAGAAAACAACTCTTGCTCGTAGGACAAGAAACTGCATGTGATTCAACTCCATTTAGGACTGGGAAACAAACGCTAGCGCGCCTTACAAGAAACACACTCTGCTTTTGAGAAAAGAGCACTCTTCTACTCTGCTGTGTATCCTATGGGGTCCGAACAGTGAGCTTGTTCAGAACAACAGAACTGTGCTTCCTCCACACACGGGCCATATCTAGTTCAACTCTGCTTAGGAAACTGACAAGAACAGTAGATCCGCTTCAGTCCAATACACTGTACGTGCAGGGAACAGACGCCAGTGCTATTTGTCCTCTGTATGACAATGGGAGCGCAATAGTGACTCTTTTTATCAGAAAACACCTCTGGCTCATAGGACCAGAAACTGCATGGGATTCAACTCCATTTCTGACTGGGAAACAAACACTAGCTCGCCTTACAAGAAACACACTCTGCTTTTGAGAAAAGAGCACTCTTCTACTCTACTGTATTTCCTATGTGGTCCGAACAGTGAGCTTGCTCAGAACAAAAGAACTGTGCTTCCTACACACAGGGGCCATATCTAGTTCAACTCTGCTTAGGAAACTGACAAGAACAGTAGCTCCGCTTCAGTCCAATACACTATACTTGCTGGGAACAGACGCGAGTGCTATTTGCACTGTGTATGGCAATGGGAGCGCAAGAGTGACTTTCCTTACCAGAAAACAACTCTTGCTCATAGGACCAAAAACTGCATGTGATTCAACTCCATTTAGGACTGGGAAACAAACGCTAGCTCGCCTTACAAGAAACACACTCTGCTTTTGAGAAAAGAGCACTCTTCTACTCTACTGTGTTTCCTATAGGGCCAGAACAGTGAGCTTGGTCAGAACAAAAGAACTGTGCTTCATACAAATACGGCCATATCTAGTTCAATTATGCTTAGGAAACTGAAAAGAACAGTAGATCATCTTCAGTCCAATACAGTGTACATGCTGGGAACAGACGCCAGTGTTATTTGCCCTGTGAATGACAATGGGAGCACAATAGTGACTCTTCTTACCAGAAAACAACTCTTGCTCTTAGGACAAGAAACTGCATGTGATTCAACTCCATTTAGGACTGTGAAACAAATGCTAGCTCGCTTTACAAGAAACACACTCTGCTTTTGAGAAAAGAGCACTCTTCTACTCTACTGTGTTTCCTATGGGGTCTGAACAGTGAGCTTGCTCTGAACAAAAGAACTGTGCTTCCTACACACAGGGGCAATATCTAGTTCAACTCTGCTTAGGAAACTGACAAGAACAGTAGCTCCGCTTCAGTCCAATACACTGTACTTGCTGGGAACAGACGCCAGTTCTATTTGCACTGTGTATGGCAATGCGAGCGCAATAATGACTTTCCTTACCAGAAAACAACTCTTGCTGATAGGACCAAAAACTGCATGTGATTCAACTCCATTTAGGACTGGGAAACAAACGCTAGCTCGCCTTACAAGAAACACACTCTGCTTTTGAGAAAAGAGCACTCTTCTACTCTACTGTTTTTCCTATAGGGCCAGAACAGTGAGTTTGCTCAGAACAAAAGAACTGTGATTCCTACAAATACGGCCATATCTAGTTCAATTCTGCTTAGGAAACTGACAAGAACAGTAGATCCTCTTCAGTCCAATACACTGTACATGCTGGGAACAGACGCCAGTGCTATTTGCCCTGTGTATGACAATGGGAGCACAATAGTGACTCTTCTTACCAGAAAACAACTCTTGCTCGTAGGACAAGAAACTGCATGTGATTCAACTCCATTTAGGACTGGGAAACAAACGCTAGCTCGCCTTACAAGAAACACACTCTGCTTTTGAGAAAAGAGCACTCTTCTACTCTGCTGTGCATCCTATGGGGTCCGAACAGTGAGCTTGCTCAGAACAACAGAACTGTGCTTCCTCCACACACGGGCCATATCTAGTTCAACTCTGCTTAGGAAACTGACAAGAACAGTAGCTCTGCTTCAGTCCAGTACACTGTACGTGCAGGGAACAGACGCCAGTGCTATTTGTCCTCTGTATGACAATGGGAGCACAATAGTGACTCTTCTTATCAGAAAACACCTCTGGCTCATAGGACCAGAAACTGCATGGAATTCAACTCCATTTCTGACTGGGAAACAAACACTAGCTCGCCTAACAAGAAACACACTCTGCTTTTGAGATAAGAGCACTCTTCTACTCTACTGTATTTCCTATGTGGTCCGAACAGTGAGCTTACTCAGAACAAAAGAACTGTGCTTCCTACACACAGGGGCCATATCTAGTTCAACTCTGCTTAGGAAACTGACAAGAACAGTAGCTCCGCTTCAGTCCAACACAATGTACTTGCTGGGAACAGACGCAAGTGCTATTTGCACTGTGTATGGCAATGGGAGCGCAAGAGTGACTTTCCTTACCAGAAAACAACTCTTGCTCATAGGACCAAAAACTGCACGTGATTCAACTCCATTTAGGACTGGGAAACAAACGCTAGCTCGCCTTACAAGAAACACACTCTGCTTTTGAGAAAAGAGCACTCTTCTACTCTACTGTGTTTCCTATGGGGTCTGAACAGTGAGCTCGCTCAGAACAAAAGAACAGTGCTTCCTACAGACAGGGGCCATATCTAGTTCAACTCTGCTTAGAAAACTGACAAGAACAGTAGCTCCGCTTCAGTCCAATACACTGTAATTGCTGGGAACAGACGCAAGTGCTATTTGCACTGTGTATGGCAATCGGAGCGCAAGAGTGACTTTCCTTACCAGAAAACAACTCTTGCTCATAGGACCAAAACCTGCATGTGATTCAACTCCATTTAGGACTGGGAAACAAACGCTAGCTCGCTTTACAAGAAACACACTCTGCTTTTGAGAAAAGAGCACTCTTCTACTCTACTGTGTTTCCTATAGGGCCAGAACAGTGAGCTTGGTCAGAACAAAAGAACTGTGCTTCATACAAATCCGGCCATATCTAGTTCAATTATGCTTAGGAAACTGAAAAGAACAGTAGATCCTCTTCAGTCCAATACAGTGTACATGCTGGGAACAGACGCCAGTGTTATTTGCCCTGTGAATGACAATGGGAGCACAATAGTGACTCTTCTTACCAGAAAACAACTCTTGCTCTTAGGACAAGAAACTGCATGTGATTCAACTCCATTTAGGACTGGGAAACAAATGCTAGCTCGCTTTACAAGAAACACACTCTGCTTTTGAGAAAAGAGCACTCTTCTACTCTACTGTGTTTCCTATGGGGTCTGAACAGTGAGCTTGCTCAGAACAAAAGAACTGTGCTTCCTACACACAGGGGCAATATCTAGTTCAACTCTGCTTAGGAAACTGACAAGAACAGTAGCTCCGCTTCAGTCCAATACACTGTATTGCTGGGAACAGACGCCAGTACTATTTGCACTGTGTATGGAAATGCGAGCGCAATTATGACTTTCCTTACCAGAAAAAAATTCTTGCTCATAGGACCAAAAACTGCATGTGATTCAACTCCATTTAGGACTGGGAAACAAACACTAGCTCGCCTTACAAGAAACACACTCTGCTTTTGAGAAAAGAGCACTCTTCTACTCTACTGTTTTTCCTATAGGGCCAGAACAGTGAGTTTGCTCAGAACAAAAGAACTATGATTCCTACAAATACGGCCATATCTAGTTCAATTCTGCTTAGGAAACTGACAAGAACAGTAGATCCTCTTCAGTCCAATACACTGTACATGCTGGGAACAGACGCCAGTGCTATTTGCCCTGTGTATGACAATGGGAGCACAATAGTGACTCTTCTTACCAGAAAACAACTCTTGCTCGTAGGACAAGAAACTGCATGTGATTCAACTCCATTTAGGACTGGGAAACAAACGCTAGCTCACCTTACAAGAAACACACTCTGCTTTTGAGAAAAGAGCACTCTTCTACTCTGCTGTGTATCCTATGGGGCCAGAACAGTGAGCTTGCTCAGAACAACAGAACTGTGCTTCCTCCACACACGGGCCATATCTAGTTCAACTCTGCTTAGGAAACTGACAAGAACAGTAGCTCCGCTTCAGTCCAATACACTGTACGTGCAGAGAACAGACACCAGTGCTATTTGTCCTCTGTATGACAATGGGAGCGCAATAGTGACTCTTCTTATCAGAAAACACCTCTGGCTCATAGGACCAGAAACTGCATGGGATTCAACTCCATTTCTGACTGGGAAACAAACACTAGCTCGCCTTACAAGAAACACACTCTGCTTTTGAGAAAAGAGCACTCTTCTACTCTACTGTATTTCCTATGTGGTCCGAACAGTGAGCTTGCTCAGAACAAAAGAACTGTGCTTCCTACACACAGGGGCCATATCTAGTTCAACTCTGCTTAGGAAACTGACAAGAACAGTAGCTCTGCTTCAGTCCAATACACTGTACTTGCTGGGAACAGACGCCAGTGCTATTTGCACTGTGTATGGCAATGGGAGCGCAAGAGTGACTTTCCTTACCAGAAAACAACTCTTGTTCATAGGACCAAAAACTGCATGTGATTCAACTCCATTTAGGACTGGGAAACAAACACTAGCTCGCCTTACAAGAAACACACTCTGCTTTTGAGAAAAGAGCACTCTTCTACTCTACTGTATTTCCTATGTGGTCCGAACAGTGAGCTTGCTCAGAACAAAAGAACTGTGCTTCCTACACACAGGGGCCATATCTAGTTCAACTCTGCTTAGGAAACTGACAAGAACAGTAGCTCTGCTTCAGTCCAATACACTGTACTTGCTGGGAACAGACGCGAGTGCTATTTGCACTGTGTATGGCAATGGGAGCGCAAGAGTGACTTTCCTTACCAGAAAACAACTCTTGCTCATAGGACCAAAACCTGCATGTGATTCAACTCCATTTAGGACTGGGAAACAAACGCTAGCTCGCTTTACAAGAAACACACTCTGCTTTTGAGAAAAGAGCACTCTTCTACTCTACTGTGTTTCCTATAGGGCCAGAACAGTGAGCTTGGTCAGAACAAAAGAACTGTGCTTCATACAAATCCGGCCATATCTAGTTCAATTATGCTTAGGAAACTGAAAAGAACAGTAGATCCTCTTCAGTCCAATACAGTGTACATGCTGGGAACAGACGCCAGTGTTATTTCCCCTGTGAATGACAATGGGAGCACAATAGTGACTCTTCTTACCAGAAAACAACTCTTGCTCTTAGGACAAGAAACTGCATGTGATTCAACTCCATTTAGGACTGGGAAACAAATGCTAGCTCGCTTTACAAGAAACACACTCTGCTTTTGAGAAAAGAGCACTCTTCTACTCTACTGTGTTTCCTATGGGGTCTGAACAGTGAGCTTGCTCAGAACAAAAGAACTGTGCTTCCTACACACAGGGGCAATATCTAGTTCAACTCTGCTTAGGAAACTGACAAGAACAGTAGCTCCGCTTCAGTCCAATACACTGTATTGCTGGGAACAGACGCCAGTGCTATTTGCACTGTGTATGGCAATGGGAGCACAAGAGTGACTTTCCTTACCAGAAAACAACTCTTGCTCATAGGACCAAAACCTGCATGTGATTCAACTCCATTTAGGAGTTGTGTATGGAAATGCGAGCGCAATTATGACTTTCCTTACCAGAAAAAAATTCTTGCTCATAGGACCAAAATCTGCATGTGATTCAACTCCATTTAGGACTGGGAAACAAACACTAGCTCGCCTTACAAGAAACACACTCTGCTTTTGAGAAAAGAGCACTCTTCTACTCTACTGTTTTTCCTATAGGGCCAGAACAGTGAGTTTGCTCAGAACAAAAGAACTATGATTCCTACAAATACGGCCATATCTAGTTCAATTCTGCTTAGGAAACTGACAAGAACAGTAGATCCTCTTCAGTCCAATACACTGTACATGCTGGGAACAGACGCCAGTGCTATTTGCCCTGTGTATGACAATGGGAGCACAATAGTGACTCTTCTTACCAGAAAACAACTCTTGCTCGTAGGACAAGAAACTGCATGTGATTCAACTCCATTTAGGACTGGGAAACAAACGCTAGCTCACCTTACAAGAAACACACTCTGCTTTTGAGAAAAGAGCACTCTTCTACTCTGCTGTGTATCCTATGGGGCCAGAACAGTGAGCTTGCTCAGAACAACAGAACTGTGCTTCCTCCACACACGGGCCATATCTAGTTCAACTCTGCTTAGGAAACTGACAAGAACAGTAGCTCCGCTTCAGTCCAATACACTGTACATGCAGGGAACAGACACCAGTGCTATTTGTCCTCTGTATGACAATGGGAGCGCAATAGTGACTCTTCTTATCAGAAAACACCTCTGGCTCATAGGACCAGAAACTGCATGGGATTCAACTCCATTTCTGACTGGGAAACAAACACTAGCTCGCCTTACAAGAAACACACTCTGCTTTTGAGAAAAGAGCACTCTTCTACTCTACTGTATTTCCTATGTGGTCCGAACAGTGAGCTTGCTCAGAACAAAAGAACTGTGCTTCCTACACACAGGGGCCATATCTAGTTCAACTCTGCTTAGGAAACTGACAAGAACAGTAGCTCTGCTTCAGTCCAATACACTGTACTTGCTGGGAACAGACGCGAGTGCTATTTGCACTGTGTATGGCAATGGGAGCGCAAGAGTGACTTTCCTTACCAGAAAACAACTCTTGTTCATAGGACCAAAAACTGCATGTGATTCAACTCCATTTAGGACTGGGAAACAAACACTAGCTCGCCTTACAAGAAACACACTCTGCTTTTGAGAAAAGAGCACTCTTCTACTCTACTGTGTTTCCTATGGGGTCTGAACAGTGAGCTTGCTCAGAACAAAAGAACTGTGCTTCCTACACACAGGGGCAATATCTAGTTCAACTCTGCTTAGGAAACTGACAAGAACAGTAGCTCTGCTTCAGTCCAATACACTGTATTGCTGGGAACAGACGCCAGTGCTATTTGCACTGTGTATGGAAATGCGAGTGCAAGAGTGACTTTCCTTACCAGAAAACAACTCTTGCTCATAGGACCAAAACCTGCATGTGATTCAACTCCATTTAGGACTGGGAAACAAACGCTAGCTCGCTTTACAAGAAACACACTCTGCTTTTGAGAAAAGAGCACTCTTCTACTCTACTGTGTTTCCTATAGGGCCAGAACAGTGAGCTTGGTCAGAACAAAAGAACTGTGCTTCATACAAATACGGCCATATATAGTTCAATTATGCTTAGGAAACTGAAAAGAACAGTAGATCCTCTTCAGTCCAATACAGTGTACATGCTGGGAACAGACGCCAGTGTTATTTGCCCTGTGAATGACAATGGGAGCACAATAGTGACTCTTCTTACCAGAAAACAACTCTTGCTCTTAGGACAAGAAACTGCATGTGATTCAACTCCATTTAGGACTGTGAAACAAATGCTAGCTCGCTTTACAAGAAACACACTCTGCTTTTGAGAAAAGAGCACTCTTCTACTCTACTGTGTTTCCTATGGGGTCTGAACAGTGAGCTTGCTCAGAACAAAAGAACTGTGCTTCCTACACACAGGGGCAATATCTAGTTCAACCCTGCTTAGGAAACTGACAAGAACAGTAGCTCCGCTTCAGTCCAATACACTGTATTGCTGGGAACAGACGCCAGTGCTATTTGCACTGTGTATGGAAATGCGAGCACAATAATTACTTTCCTTACCAGAAAACAACTCTTGCTCATAGGACCAAAAACTGCATGTGATTCAACTCCATTTAGGACTGGGAAACAAACGCTAGCTCGCCTTACAAGAAACACACTCTGCTTTTGAGAAAAGAGCACTCTTCTACTCTACTGTTTTTCCTATAGGGCCAGAACAGTGAGTTTGCTAGAACAAAAGAACTGTGATTCCTACAAATACGGCCATATCTAGTTCAATTCTGCTTAGGAAACTGACAAGAACACTAGATCCTCTTCAGTCCAATACACTGTACATGCTGGGAACAGACGCCAGTGCTATTTGCCCTGTGTATGACAATGGGAGTACAATAGTGACTCTTCTTACCAGAAAACAACTCTTGCTCGTACGACAAGAAACTGCATGTGATTCAACTCCATTTAGGACTGGGAAACAAACGCTAGCTCGCATTACAAGAAACATACTCTGCTTTTGATAAAAGAGCACTCTTCTACTCTGCTGTGTATCCTATGGGGTCCGAACAGTGAGCTTGCTCAGAACAACAGAACTGTGCTTCCTCCACACACGGGCCATATCTACTTCAACTCTGCTTAGGAAACTGACAAGAACAGTAGCTCCGCTTCAGTCCAATACACTGTATTGCTGGGAACAGACGCCAGTGCTATTTGCACTGTGTATGGAAATGCGAGCGCAATTATGACTTTCCTTACCAGAAAAAAATTCTTGCTCATAGGACCAAAAACTGCATGTGATTCAACTCCATTTAGGACTGGGAAACAAACACTAGCTCGCCTTACAAGAAACACACTCTGCTTTTGAGAAAAGAGCACTCTTCTACTCTACTGTTTTTCCTATAGGGCCATAACAGTGAGTTTGCTCAGAACAAAAGAACTATGATTCCTACAAATACGGCCATATCTAGTTCAATTCTGCTTAGGAAACTGACAAGAACAGTAGATCCTCTTCAGTCCAATACACTGTACATGCTGGGAACAGACGCCAGTGCTATTTGCCCTGTGTATGACAATGGGAGCACAATAGTGACTCTTCTTACCAGAAAACAACTCTTGCTCGTAGGACAAGAAACTGCATGTGATTCAACTCCATTTAGGACTTGGAAACAAACGCTAGCTCACCTTACAAGAAACACACTCTGCTTTTGAGAAAAGAGCACTCTTCTACTCTGCTGTGTATCCTATGGGGCCAGAACAGTGAGCTTGCTCAGAACAACAGAACTGTGCTTCCTCCACACACGGGCCATATCTAGTTCAACTCTGCTTAGGAAACTGACAAGAACAGTAGCTCCGCTTCAGTCCAATACACTGTACGTGCAGGGAACAGACACCAGTGCTATTTGTCCTCTGTATGACAATGGGAGCGCAATAGTGACTCTTCTTATCAGAAAACACCTCTGGCTCATAGGACCAGAAACTGCATGGGATTCAACTCCATTTCTGACTGGGAAACAAACACTAGCTCGCCTTACAAGAAACACACTCTGCTTTTGAGAAAAGAGCACTCTTCTACTCTACTGTATTTCCTATGTGGTCGGAACAGTGAGCTTGCTCAGAACAAAAGAACTGTGCTTCCTACACACAGGGGCCATATCTAGTTCAACTCTGCTTAGGAAACTGACAAGAACAGTAGCTCTGCTTCAGTCCAATACACTGTACTTGCTGGGAACAGACGCCAGTGCTATTTGCACTGTGTATGGCAATGGGAGCGCAAGAGTGACTTTCCTTACCAGAAAACAACTCTTGTTCATAGGACCAAAAACTGCATGTGATTCAACTCCATTTAGGACTGGGAAACAAACACTAGCTCGCCTTACAAGAAACACACTCTGCTTTTGAGAAAAGAGCACTCTTCTACTCTACTGTATTTCCTATGTGGTCCGAACAGTGAGCTTGCTCAGAACAAAAGAACTGTGCTTCCTACACACAGGGGCCATATCTAGTTCAACTCTGCTTAGGAAACTGACAAGAACAGTAGCTCCGCTTCAGTCCAATACACTGTACTTGCTGGGAACAGACGCGAGTGCTATTTGCACTGTGTATGGCAATGGGAGCGCAAGAGTGACTTTCCTTACCAGAAAACAACTCTTGCTCATAGGACCAAAACCTGCATGTGATTCAACTCCATTTAGGATTGGGAAACAAACGCTAGCTCGCTTTACAAGAAACACACTCTGCTTTTGAGAAAAGAGCACTCTTCTACTCTATTGTGTTTCCTATAGGGCCAGAACAGTGAGCTTGGTCAGAACAAAAGAACTGTGCTTCATACAAATCCGGCCATATCTAGTTCAATTATGCTTAGGAAACTGAAAAGAACAGTAGATCCTCTTCAGTCCAATACAGTGTACATGCTGGGAACAGACGCCAGTGTTATTTCCCCTGTGAATGACAATGGGAGCACAATAGTGACTCTTCTTACCAGAAAACAACTCTTGCTCTTAGGACAAGAAACTGCATGTGATTCAACTCCATTTAGGACTGGGAAACAAATGCTAGCTCGCTTTACAAGAAACACACTCTGCTTTTGAGAAAAGAGCACTCTTCTACTCTACTGTGTTTCCTATGGGGTCTGAACAGTGAGCTTGCTCAGAACAAAAGAACTGTGCTTCCTACACACAGGGGCAATATCTAGTTCAACTCTGCTTAGGAAACTGACAAGAACAGTAGCTCCGCTTCAGTCCAATACACTGTATTGCTGGGAACAGACGCCAGTGCTATTTGCACTGTGTATGGAAATGCGAGCGCAATTATGACTTTCCTTACCAGAAAAAAATTCTTGCTCATAGGACCAAAACCTGCATGTGATTCAACTCCATTTAGGACTGGGAAACAAACACTAGCTCGCCTTACAAGAAACACACTCTGCTTTTGAGAAAAGAGCACTCTTCTACTCTACTGTTTTTCCTATAGGGCCAGAACAGTGAGTTTGCTCAGAACAAAAGAACTATGATTCCTACAAATACGGCCATATCTAGTTCAATTCTGCTTAGGAAACTGACAAGAACAGTAGATCCTCTTCAGTCCAATACACTGTACATGCTGGGAACAGACGCCAGTGCTATTTGCCCTGTGTATGACAATGGGAGCACAATAGTGACTCTTCTTACCAGAAAACAACTCTTGCTCGTAGGACAAGAAACTGCATGTGATTCAACTCCATTTAGGACTGGGAAACAAACGCTAGCTCACCTTACAAGAAACACACTCTGCTTTTGAGAAAAGAGCACTCTTCTACTCTGCTGTGTATCCTATGGGGCCAGAACAGTGAGCTTGCTCAGAACAACACAACTGTGCTTCCTCCACACACGGGCCATATCTAGTTCAACTCTGCTTAGGAAACTGACAAGAACAGTAGCTCCGCTTCAGTCCAATACACTGTACGTGCAGGGAACAGACACCAGTGCTATTTGTCCTCTGTATGACAATGGGAGCGCAATAGTGACTCTTCTTATCAGAAAACACCTCTGGCTCATAGGACCAGAAACTGCATGGGATTCAACTCCATTTCTGACTGGGAAACAAACACTAGCTCGCCTTACAAGAAACACACTCTGCTTTTGAGAAAAGAGCACTCTTCTACTCTACTGTATTTCCTATGTGGTCCGAACAGTGAGCTTGCTCAGAACAAAAGAACTGTGCTGCCTACACACAGGGGCCATATCTAGTTCAACTCTGCTTAGGAAACTGACAAGAACAGTAGCTCTGCTTCAGTCCAATACACTGTACTTGCTGGGAACAGACGCCAGTGCTATTTGCACTGTGTATGGCAATGGGAGCGCAAGAGTGACTTTCCTTACCAGAAAACAACTCTTGTTCATAGGACCAAAAACTGCATGTGATTCAACTCCATTTAGGACTGGGAAACAAACACTAGCTCGCCTTACAAGAAACACACTCTGCTTTTGAGAAAAGAGCACTCTTCTACTCTACTGTGTTTCCTATGGGGTCTGAACAGTGAGCTTGCTCAGAACAAAAGAACTGTGCTTCCTACACACAGGGGCAATATCTAGTTCAACTCTGCTTAGGAAACTGACAAGAACAGTAGCTCCGCTTCAGTCCAATACACTGTTTTGCTGGGAACAGACGCCAGTGCTATTTGCACTGTGTATGGAAATGCGAGCGCAAGAGTGACTTTCCTTACCAGAAAACAACTCTTGCTCATAGGACCAAAACCTGCATGTGATTCAACTCCATTTAGGACTGGGAAACAAACGCTAGCTCGCTTTACAAGAAACACACTCTGCTTTTGAGAAAAGAGCACTCTTCTACTCTACTGTGTTTCTTATAGGGCCAGAACAGTGAGCTTGGTCAGAACAAAAGAACTGTGCTTCATACAAATACGGCCATATATAGTTCAATTATGCTTAGGAAACTGAAAAGAACAGTAGATCCTCTTCAGTCCAATACAGTGTACATGCTGGGAACAGACGCCAGTGTTATTTGCCCTGTGAATGACAATGGGAGCACAATAGTGACTCTTCTTACCAGAAAACAACTCTTGCTCTTAGGACAAGAAACTGCATGTGATTCAACTCCATTTAGGACTGGGAAACAAATGCTAGCTCGCTTTACAAGAAGCACACTCTGCTTTTGAGAAAAGAGCACTCTTCTACTCTACTGTTTTTCCTATAGGGCCAGAAGAGTGAGTTTGCTCAAAACAAAAGAACTATGATTCCTACAAATACGGCCATATCTAGTTCAATTCTGCTTAGGAAACTGACAAGAACAGTAGATCCTCTTCAGTCCAATACACTGTACATGCTGGGAACAGACGCCAGTGCTATTTGCCCTGTGTATGACAATGGGAGCACAATAGTGACTCTTCTTACCAGAAAACAACTCTTGCTCGTAGGACAAGAAACTGCATGTGATTCAACTCCATTTAGGACTGGGAAACAAACGCTAGCTCGCCTTACAAGAAACACACTCTGCTTTTGAGAAAAGAGCACTCTTCTACTCTGCTGTGTATCCTATGGGGCCAGAACAGTGAGCTTGCTCAGAACAACAGAACTGTGCTTCCTCCACACACGGGCCATATCTAGTTCAACTCTGCTTAGGAAACTGACAAGAACAGTAGCTCCACTTCAGTCCAATACACTGTACGTGCAGGGAACAGACACCAGTGCTATTTGTCCTCTGTATGATAATGGGAGCGCAATAGTGACTCTTCTTGTCAGAAAACACCTCTGGCTCATAGGACCAGAAACTGCATGGGATTCAACTCCATTTCTGACTGGGAAACAAACACTAGCTCGCCTTACAAGAAACACACTCTGCTTTTGAGAAAAGAGCACTCTTCTACTCTACTGTATTTCCTATGTGGTCCGAACAGTGAGCTTGCTCAGAACAAAAGAACTGTGCTTCCTACACTCAGGGGCCATATCTAGTTCAACTCTGCTTAGGAAACTGACAAGAACAGTAGCTCTGCTTCAGTCCAATACACTGTACTTGCTGGGAACAGACGCGAGTGCTATTTGCACTTTGTATGGCAATGGGAGCGCAAGAGTGACTTTCCTTACCAGAAAACAACTCTTGCTCATAGGACCAAAACCTGCATGTGATTCAACTCCATTTAGGACTGGGAAACAAACGCTAGCTCGCCTTACAAGAAACACACTCTGCTTTTGAGAAAAGAGCACTCTTCTACTCTACTGTGTTTCCTATGTGGTCTGAACAGTGAGCTTGCTCAGAACAAAAGAACTGTGCTTCCTACACACAGGGGCAATATCTAGTTCAACTCTGCTTAGGAAACTGACAAGAACAGTAGCTCCGCTTCAGGCCAATACACTGTACTTGCTGGGAAGTGACGCCAGTGCTATTTGCACTGTGTATGGAAATGCGAGCGCAATAATGACTTTCCTTACCAGAAAACAACTCTTGCTCATAGGACCAAAAACTGCATGTGATTCAACTCCATTTAGGACTGGGAAACAAACGCTAGCTCGCCTTACAAGAAACACACTCTGCTTTTGAGAAAAGAGCACTCTTCTACTCTACTGTGTTTCCCATAGGGCCAGAACAGTGAGCTTGCTCAGAACAAAAGAACTGTGCTTCATACAAATACGGCCATATCTAGTTCAATTATGCTTAGGAAACTGACAAGAACAGTAGATCCTCTTCAGTCCAATACAGTGTACATGCTGGGAACAGACGCCAGTGTTATTTGCCCTGTGAATGACAATGGGAGCGCAATAGTGACTCTTCTTACCAGAAAACAACTCTTGCTCTTTGGACAAGAAACTGCATGTTATTCAACTCCATTTAGGACTGGGAAACAAATGCTAGCTCGCTTTACAAGAAAAACACTCTTCTTTTGAGAAAAGAGCACTCTTCTACTCTACTGTGTTTCCTATGGGGTCTGAACAGTGAGCTTGCTCAGAACAAAAGAACAGTGCTTCCTACACACAGGGGCCATATCTAGTTCAACTCTGCTTAGAAAACTGACAAGAACAGTAGCTCCGCTTCAGTCCAATACACTGTAATTGCTGGGAACAGACGTGAGTGCTATTTGCACTGTGTATGGCAATGGGAGCGCAAGAGTGACTTTCCTTACCAGAAAACAACTCTTGCTCATAGGACCAAAAACTGCATGTGATTCAACTCCATTTAGGACTGGGAAACAAATGGTAGCTCGCCTTACAAGAAACACACTCTGCTTTTGAGAAAAGAGCACTCTTCTACTCTACTGTTTTTCCTATAGGGCCAGAACAGTGAGTTTGCTCAGAACAAAAGAACTGTGATTTCTACAAATACGGCCATATCTAGTTCAATTCTGCTTAGGAAACTGACAAGAACAGTAGATCCTCTTCAGTCCAATACACTGTACATGCTGGGAACAGACGCCAGTGCTATTTGCCCTGTGTATGACAATGGGAGCACAATAGTGACTCTTCTTACCAGAAAACAACTCTTGCTTGTAGGACAAGAAACTGCATGTGATTCAACTCCATTTAGGACTGGGAAACAAACGCTAGCTCGCCTTACAAGAAACACACTCTGCTTTTGAGAAAAGAGCACTCTTCTACTCTACTGTGTATCCTAGGGGGTCCAAACAGTGAGCTTGCTCAGAACAACAGAACTGTGCTTCCTCCACACACGGGCCATATCTAGTTCAAGTCTGCTTAGGAAACTGACATGAACAGTAGCTCCACTTCAGTCCAGTACACTGTACATGCAGGGAACAGACGCCAGTGCTATTTGTCCTCTGTATGACAATGGGAGCGCAATAGTGACTCTTCTTATCAGAAAACACCTCTTGCTCGTAGGACCAGAAACTGCATGGGATTCAACTCCATTTCTGACTGGGAAACAAACACTAGCTCGCCTTACAAGAAACACACTCTGCTTTTGAGAAAAGAGCACTCTTCTACTCTACTGTATTTCCTATGTGGTCCGAACAGTGAGCTTGCACAGAACAAAAGAACTGTGCTTCCTACACACAGGGGCCATATCTAGTTCAACTCTGCTTAGGAAACTGACAAGAACAGTAGCTCTGCTTCAGTCCAATACACTGTACTTGCTGGGAACAGACGCGAGTGCTATTTGCACTGTGTATGGCAATGGGAGAGCCAGAGTGACTTTCCTTACCAGAAAACAACTCTTGCTCATAGGACCAAAACCTGCATGTGATTCAACTCCATTTAGGACTGGGAAACAAACGCTAGCTCGCCTTACAAGAAACACACTCTGCTTTTGAGAAAAGAGCACTCTTCTACTCTACTGTGTTTCCTATAGGGCCAGAACAGTGAGCTTGGTCAGAACAAAAGAACTGTGCTTCATAAAAATACGGCCATATCTAGTTCAATTATGCTTAGGAAACTGAAAAGAACAGTAGATCCTCTTCAGTCCAATACAGTGTACATGCTGGGAACAGACGCCAGTGTTATTTGCCCTGTGAATGACAATGGGAGCACAATAGTGACTCTTCCTACCAGAAACAACTCTTGCTCTTAGGACAAGAAACTGCATGTGATTCAACTCCATTTAGGACTGGGAAACAAATGCTATCTCGCTTTACAAGAAACACACTCTGCTTTTGAGAAAAGTGCACTCTTCTACTCTACTGTGTTTCCTATGTGGTCTGAACAGTGAGCTTGCTCAGAACAAAAGAACTGTGCTTCCTACACACAGGGGCAATATCTAGTTCAACTCTGCTTAGGAAACTGACAAGAACAGTAGCTCCGCTTCAGTCCAATACACTGTACTTGCTGGGAAGTGACGCCAGTGCTATTTGCACTGTGTATGGAAATGCGAGCGCAATAATGACTTTCCTTACCAGAAAACAACTCTTGCTCATAGGACCAAAAACTGCATGTGATTCAACTCCATTTAGGACTGGGAAACAAACGCTAGCTCGCCTTACAAGAAACACACTCTGCTTTTGAGAAAAGAGCACTCTTCTACTCTACTGTGTTTCCCATAGGGCCAGAACAGTGAGCTTGCAGAGAAAAAAAGAACTGTGCTTCCTACACACAGGGCCATATCTAGTTCAACTCTGCTTAGGAAACTGACAAGAACAGTAGCTCTGCTTCAGTCCAATACACTGTACTTGCTGGGAACAGACGCGAGTGCTATTTGCACTGTGTATGGCAATGGGAGCGCAAGAGTGACTTTCCTTACCAGAAAACAACTCTTGCTCATAGGACCAAAACCTGCATGTGATTCAACTCCATTTAGGACTGGGAAACAAACGCTAGCTCGCCTTACAAGAAACACACTCTGCTTTTGAGAAAAGAGCACTCTTCTACTCTGCTGTGTATCCTATGGGGTCCGAACAGTGAGCTTGCTCAGAACAACAGAACCGTGCTTCCTCCACACACGGGCCATATCTAGTTCAACTCTGCTTAGGAAACTGACAAGAACAGTAGCTCCGCTTCAGTCCAATACACTGTACGTGCAGGGAACAGACGCCAGTGCTATTTGTCCTCTGTATGACAATGGGAGCGCAATAGTGACTCTTCTTATCAGAAAACACCTCTGGCTCATAGGACCAGAAACTGCATGGGATTCAACTCCGTTTCTGACTGGGAAAGAAACACTAGCTCGCCTTACAAGAAACACACTCTGCTTTTGAAAAAAGAGCACTCTTCTACTCTACTGTATTTCTTTTGGGGTCTGAACAGTGAGCTTGCTCAGAACAAAAGAACTCTGCTTCCTACACACAGGAGCCATATCTAGTTCAACTCTGCTAAGGAAACTGACAAGAACAGTAGCTCCGCTTCAGTCCAATACACTGTACTTGCTGGGAACAGACGCGAGTGCTATTTGCACTGTGTATGGCAATGGGAGCACAAGAGTGACTTTCCTTACCAGAAAACAACTCTTGCTCATAGGACCAAAAACTGCATGTGATTCAACTCCATTTAGGACTGGGAAACAAACGCTAGCTCGCCTTACAAGAAACACACTCTGCTTTTGAGAAAAGAGCACTCTTCTACTCTACTGTGTTTCCTATGGGGTCTGAACAGTGAGCTTGCTCAGAACAAAAGAACAGTGCTTCCTACACACAGGGGCCATATCTAGTTCAACTCTGCTTAGAAAACTGACAAGAACAGTAGCTCCGCTTCAGTCCAATACACTGTAATTGCTGGGAACAGACGTGAGTGCTATTTGCACTGTGTATGGCAATGGGAGCGCAAGAGTGACTTTCCTTACCAGAAAACAAGTGTTGCTCATAGGACCAAAACCTGCATGTGATTCAACTCCATTTAGGACAGGGAAACAAACGCTAGCTCACCTTACAAGAAACACACTCTGCTTTTGAGAAAAGAGCACTCTTCTACTCTACTGTGTTTCCTATAGGGCCAGAACAGTGAGCTTGGTCAGAACAAAAGAACTGTGCTTCATACAAATACGGCCATATCTAGTTCAATTATGCTTAGGAAACTGAAAAGAACAGTAGATCCTCTTCAGTCCAATACAGTGTACATGCTGGGAACAGACGCCAGTGTTATTTGCCCTGTGAATGACAATGGGAGCACAATAGTGACTCTTCTTACCAGAAAACAACTCTTGCTCTTAGGACAAGAAACTGCATGTGATTCAACTCCATTTAGGACTGTGAAACAAATGCTAGCTCGCTTTACAAGAAACACACTCTGCTTTTGAGAAAAGAGCACTCTTCTACTCTACTGTGTTTCCTATGGGGTCTGAACAGTGAGCTTGCTCAGAACAAAAGAACTGTGCTTCCTACACACAGGGGCAATATCTAGTTCAACTCTGCTTAGGAAACTGACAAGAACAGTAGCTCCGCTTCAGTCCAATACACTGTATTGCTGGGAACAGACGCCAGTGCTATTTGCACTGTGTATGGAAATGCGAGCGCAATAATGACTTTCCTTACCAGAAAACAACTCTTGCTCATAGGACCAAAAACTGCATGTGATTCAACTCCATTTAGGACTGGGAAACAAACGCTAGCTCGCCTTACAAGAAACACACTCTGCTTTTGAGAAAAGAGCACTCTTCTACTCTACTGTTTTTCCTATAGGGCCAGAACAGTGAGTTTGCTAGAACAAAAGAACTGTGATTCCTACAAATACGGCCATATCTAGTTCAATTCTGCTTAGGAATCTGACAAGAACACTAGATCCTCTTCAGTCCAATACACTGTACATGCTGGGAACAGACGCCAGTGCTATTTGCCCTGTGTATGACAATGGGAGTACAATAGTGACTCTTCTTACCAGAAAACAGCTCTTGCTCGTACGACAAGAAACTGCATGTGATTCAACCCCATTTAGGACTGGGAAACAAACGCTAGCTCGCCTTACAAGAAACACACTCTGCTTTTGAGAAAAGAGCACTCTTCTACTCTGCTGTGTATCCTATGGGGTCCGAACAGTGAGCTTGCTCAGAACAACAGAACTGTGCTTCCTCCACACACGGGCCATATCTACTTCAACTCTGCTTAGGAAACTGACAAGAACAGTAGCTCCGCTTCAGTCCAATACACTGTACGTGCAGGGAACAGACGCCAGTGCTATTTGTTCTCTGTATGACAATGGGAGCGCAATAGTGACTCTTCTTATCAGAAAACACCTCTGGCTCATAGGACCAGAAACTGCATGGGATTCAACTCCATTTCTGACTGGGAAACAAACACTAGCTCGCCTTACAAGAAACACACTTTGCTTTTGAGAAAAGAACACTCTTCTACTCTACTGTATTTCCTATGTGGTCCGAACAGTGAGCTTGCTCAGACCAAAGAACTGTGCTTCCTACACACAGGGGCCATATCTAGTTCAACTCTGCTTAGGAAACTGACAAGAACAGTAGCTCCGCTTCAGTCCAACACAATGTACTTGCTGGGAACAGACGCGAATGCTATTTGCACTGTGTATGGCAATGGGAGCGCAAGAGTGACTTTCCTTACCAGAAAACAACTCTTGCTCATAGGACCAAAAACTGCACGTGATTCAACTCCATTTAGGACTGGGAAACAAACGCTAGCTCGCCTTACAAGAAACACACTCTGCTTTTGAGAAAAGAGCACTCTTCTACTCTACTGTGTTTCCTATGGGGTCTGAACAGTGAGCTTGCTCAGAACAAAAGAACAGTGCTTCCTACACACAGGGGCCATATCTAGTTCAACTCTGCTTAGAAAACTGACAAGAACAGTAGCTCCGCTTCAGTCCAATACACTGTAATTGCTGGGAACAGACGTGAGTGCTATTTGCACTGTGTATGGCAATGGGAGCGCAAGAGTGACTTTCCTTACCAGAAAACAACTCTTGCTCATAGGACCAAAAACTGCATGTGATTCAACTCCATTTAGGACTGGTAAACAAATGGTAGCTCGCCTTACAAGAAACACACTCTGCTTTTGAGAAAAGAGCACTCTTCTACTCTACTGTTTTTCCTATAGGGCCAGAACAGTGAGTTTGCTCAGAACAAAAGAACTGTGATTTCTACAAATACGGCCATATCTAGTTCAATTCTGCTTAGGAAACTGACAAGAACAGTAGATCCTCTTCAGTCCAATACACTGTACATGCTGGGAACAGACGCCAGTGCTATTTGCCCTGTGTATGACAATGGGAGCACAATAGTGACTCTTCTTACCAGAAAACAACTCTTGCTTGTAGGACAAGAAACTGCATGTGATTCAACTCCATTTAGGACTGGGAAACAAACGCTAGCTCGCCTTACAAGAAACACACTCTGCTTTTGAGAAAAGAGCACTCTTCTACTCTACTGTGTATCCTAGGGGGTCCAAACAGTGAGCTTGCTCAGAACAACAGAACTGTGCTTCCTCCACACACGGGCCATATCTAGTTCAAGTCTGCTTAGGAAACTGACATGAACAGTAGCTCCACTTCAGTCCAGTACACTGTACATGCAGGGAACAGACGCCAGTGCTATTTGTCCTCTGTATGACAATGGGAGCGCAATAGTGACTCTTCTTATCAGAAAACACCTCTTGCTCGTAGGACCAGAAACTGCATGGGATTCAACTCCATTTCTGACTGGGAAACAAACACTAGCTCGCCTTACAAGAAACACACTCTGCTTTTGAGAAAAGAGCACTCTTCTACTCTACTGTATTTCCTATGTGGTCCGAACAGTGAGCTTGCACAGAACAAAAGAACTGTGCTTCCTACACACAGGGGCCATATCTAGTTCAACTCTGCTTAGGAAACTGACAAGAACAGTAGCTCTGCTTCAGTCCAATACACTGTACTTGCTGGGAACAGACGCGAGTGCTATTTGCACTGTGTATGGCAATGGGAGAGCCAGAGTGACTTTCCTTACCAGAAAACAACTCTTGCTCATAGGACCAAAACCTGCATGTGATTCAACTCCATTTAGGACTGGGAAACAAACGCTAGCTCGCCTTACAAGAAACACACTCTGCTTTTGAGAAAAGAGCACTCTTCTACTCTACTGTGTTTCCTATAGGGCCAGAACAGTGAGCTTGGTCAGAACAAAAGAACTGTGCTTCATAAAAATACGGCCATATCTAGTTCAATTATGCTTAGGAAACTGAAAAGAACAGTAGATCCTCTTCAGTCCAATACAGTGTACATGCTGGGAACAGACGCCAGTGTTATTTGCCCTGTGAATGACAATGGGAGCACAATAGTGACTCTTCCTACCAGAAACAACTCTTGCTCTTAGGACAAGAAACTGCATGTGATTCAACTCCATTTAGGACTGGGAAACAAATGCTATCTCGCTTTACAAGAAACACACTCTGCTTTTGAGAAAAGTGCACTCTTCTACTCTACTGTGTTTCCTATGTGGTCTGAACAGTGAGCTTGCTCAGAACAAAAGAACTGTGCTTCCTACACACAGGGGCAATATCTAGTTCAACTCTGCTTAGGAAACTGACAAGAACAGTAGCTCCGCTTCAGTCCAATACACTGTACTTGCTGGGAAGTGACGCCAGTGCTATTTGCACTGTGTATGGAAATGCGAGCGCAATAATGACTTTCCTTACCAGAAAACAACTCTTGCTCATAGGACCAAAAACTGCATGTGATTCAACTCCATTTAGGACTGGGAAACAAACGCTAGCTCGCCTTACAAGAAACACACTCTGCTTTTGAGAAAAGAGCACTCTTCTACTCTACTGTGTTTCCCATAGGGCCAGAACAGTGAGCTTGCAGAGAAAAAAAGAACTGTGCTTCCTACACACAGGGGCCATATCTAGTTCAACTCTGCTTAGGAAACTGACAAGAACAGTAGCTCTGCTTCAGTCCAATACACTGTACTTGCTGGGAACAGACGCGAGTGCTATTTGCACTGTGTATGGCAATGGGAGCGCAAGAGTGACTTTCCTTACCAGAAAACAACTCTTGCTCATAGGACCAAAACCTGCATGTGATTCAACTCCATTTAGGACTGGGAAACAAACGCTAGCTCGCCTTACAAGAAACACACTCTGCTTTTGAGAAAAGAGCACTCTTCTACTCTGCTGTTTATCCTATGGGGTCCGAACAGTGAGCTTGCTCAGAACAACAGAACCGTGCTTCCTCCACACACGGGCCATATCTAGTTCAACTCTGCTTAGGAAACTGACAAGAACAGTAGCTCCGCTTCAGTCCAATACACTGTACGTGCAGGGAACAGACGCCAGTGCTATTTGTCCTCTGTATGACAATGGGAGCGCAATAGTGACTCTTCTTATCAGAAAACACCTCTGGCTCATAGGACCAGAAACTGCATGGGATTCAACTCCGTTTCTGACTGGGAAAGAAACACTAGCTCGCCTTACAAGAAACACACTCTGCTTTTGAAAAAAGAGCACTCTTCTACTCTACTGTATTTCTTTTGGGGTCTGAACAGTGAGCTTGCTCAGAACAAAAGAACTCTGCTTCCTACACACAGGAGCCATATCTAGTTCAACTCTGCTAAGGAAACTGACAAGAACAGTAGCTCCGCTTCAGTCCAATACACTGTACTTGCTGGGAACAGACGCGAGTGCTATTTGCACTGTGTATGGCAATGGGAGCACAAGAGTGACTTTCCTTACCAGAAAACAACTCTTGCTCATAGGACCAAAAACTGCATGTGATTCAACTCCATTTAGGACTGGGAAACAAACGCTAGCTCGCCTTACAAGAAACACACTCTGCTTTTGAGAAAAGAGCACTCTTCTACTCTACTGTGTTTCCTATGGGGTCTGAACAGTGAGCTTGCTCAGAACAAAAGAACAGTGCTTCCTACACACAGGGGCCATATCTAGTTCAACTCTGCTTAGAAAACTGACAAGAACAGTAGCTCCGCTTCAGTCCAATACACTGTAATTGCTGGGAACAGACGTGAGTGCTATTTGCACTGTGTATGGCAATGGGAGCGCAAGAGTGACTTTCCTTACCAGAAAACAAGTGTTGCTCATAGGACCAAAACCTGCATGTGATTCAACTCCATTTAGGACAGGGAAACAAACGCTAGCTCACCTTACAAGAAACACACTCTGCTTTTGAGAAAAGAGCACTCTTCTACTCTACTGTGTTTCCTATAGGGCCAGAACAGTGAGCTTGGTCAGAACAAAAGAACTGTGCTTCATACAAATACGGCCATATCTAGTTCAATTATGCTTAGGAAACTGAAAAGAACAGTAGATCCTCTTCAGTCCAATACAGTGTACATGCTGGGAACAGACGCCAGTGTTATTTGCCCTGTGAATGACAATGGGAGCACAATAGTGACTCTTCTTACCAGAAAACAACTCTTGCTCTTAGGACAAGAAACTGCATGTGATTCAACTACATTTAGGACTGTGAAACAAATGCTAGCTCGCTTTACAAGAAACACACTCTGCTTTTGAGAAAAGAGCACTCTTCTACTCTACTGTGTTTCCTATGGGGTCTGAACAGTGAGCTTGCTCAGAACAAAAGAACTGTGCTTCCTACACACAGGGGCAATATCTAGTTCAACTCTGCTTAGGAAACTGACAAGAACAGTAGCTCCGCTTCAGTCCAATACACTGTATTGCTGGGAACAGACGCCAGTGCTATTTGCACTGTGTATGGAAATGCGAGCGCAATAATGACTTTCCTTACCAGAAAACAACTCTTGCTCATAGGACCAAAAACTGCATGTGATTCAACTCCATTTAGGACTGGGAAACAAACGCTAGCTCGCCTTACAAGAAACACACTCTGCTTTTGAGAAAAGAGCACTCTTCTACTCTACTGTTTTTCCTATAGGGCCAGAACAGTGAGTTTGCTAGAACAAAAGAACTGTGATTCCTACAAATACGGCCATATCTAGTTCAATTCTGCTTAGGAATCTGACAAGAACACTAGATCCTCTTCAGTCCAATACACTGTACATGCTGGGAACAGACGCCAGTGCTATTTGCCCTGTGTATGACAATGGGAGTACAATAGTGACTCTTCTTACCAGAAAACAGCTCTTGCTCGTACGACAAGAAACTGCATGTGATTCAACCCCATTTAGGACTGGGAAACAAACGCTAGCTCGCCTTACAAGAAACACACTCTGCTTTTGAGAAAAGAGCACTCTTCTACTCTGCTGTGTATCCTATGGGGTCCGAACAGTGAGCTTGCTCAGAACAACAGAACTGTGCTTCCTCCACACACGGGCCATATCTACTTCAACTCTGCTTAGGAAACTGACAAGAACAGTAGCTCCGCTTCAGTCCAATACACTGTACGTGCAGGGAACAGACGCCAGTGCTATTTGTTCTCTGTATGACAATGGGAGCGCAATAGTGACTCTTCTTATCAGAAAACACCTCTGGCTCATAGGACCAGAAACTGCATGGGATTCAACTCCATTTCTGACTGGGAAACAAACACTAGCTCGCCTTACAAGAAACACACTTTGCTTTTGAGAAAAGAACACTCTTCTACTCTACTGTATTTCCTATGTGGTCCGAACAGTGAGCTTGCTCAGACCAAAGAACTGTGCTTCCTACACACAGGGGCCATATCTAGTTCAACTCTGCTTAGGAAACTGACAAGAACAGTAGCTCCGCTTCAGTCCAACACAATGTACTTGCTGGGAACAGACGCGAATGCTATTTGCACTGTGTATGGCAATGGGAGCGCAAGAGTGACTTTCCTTACCAGAAAACAACTCTTGCTCATAGGACCAAAAACTGCACGTGATTCAACTCCATTTAGGACTGGGAAACAAACGCTAGCTCGCCTTACAAGAAACACACTCTGCTTTTGAGAAAAGAGCA
>NW_026737393.1:0-42057 GCF_949786415.1 Peromyscus eremicus | reverse complement strand
TGTAAGGCGATCTAGTGTTTGTTTCCCAGTCCTAAATGGAGTTGAATCACATGCAGTTTTTGGTCATACAAGCAAGAGTTGTTTTCTGGTAAGGAAAGTCACTATTGCGCTCCCATTGCCATACACAGTGCAAATAGCTCTCGCGTATGTTCCCAGCAAGTACAGTGTATTGGACTGAAGAGGAGCTACTGTTCTTGTCAGTTTCCTAAGCAGAGTTGAACTAGATATGGCCCGTGTGTGTAGGAAGCACAGTTCTTTTGTTCTGAGCAAGCTCACTGTTCAGACACCATAGGAAACACAGTAGAGTAGAAGAGTGCTCTTTTCTCAAAAGCAGAAAGTGTTTCTTGTAAGGCGAGCTAGCGTTTGTTTCCCAGTCATAAATGGAGTTGAATCACATGCAGTTTCTGGTCCTACGAGCAAGAGATGTTTTCTGGTAAGAAGAGTCACTATTGCGCTCCAATTGTCATACACAGGGCAAAAAGCACTGGCGTCTGTTCCCAGCATGTACAGTGTATTGGACTGAAGAGGAGCTACTGTTCTTGTCAGTTTCCTAAGCAGAGTTGAACTAGATATGGCCCGTGAATGTAGGAAGCACAGTTCTTTTGTTCTGTGCAAGCTCACTGTTCAGACACCATAGGAAACACAGTAGAGTACAAGAGTGCTCTTTTCTCAAAAGCAGAAAGTGTTTCTTGTAAGGCGAGCTAGCGTTCGTTTCCCAGTCCTAAGTGGAGTTGAATACCATGCAGTTTCTGGTCCTACGAGCAAGAGATGTTTTCTGGTAAGAAGAGTCACTATTGCGCACCCTTTGCCATACACAGTGCAAATAGCACTGGCGTCTGTTCCCAGCAACTACAGTGTATTGGACTGAAGAGGAGCTACTGTTCTTGTCAGTTTCATAAGCAGAGTTGAACTAGATATGGCCCATGTGTAGGAAGCACAGTTCTTTTGTTCTGAGCAAGGTCACTGTTCTGGCCCTATAGGAAACACAGTAGAGTAGAAGAGTGCTCTTTTCTCAAAAGCAGAGTGTGTTTCTTGTAAGGCGAGCTAGCGTTTGTTTCCCAGTCCTAAATGGAGTTAAATCACATGCAGTTTTTGGTCCTACAAGCAAGAGTTGTTTTCTGGTAAGAAGAGTCACTATTGTGCTCCCATTGTCATACTCAGGGCAAATAGCACTGGCGTCTCTTTCCAGCAAGTACAGGGTATTGGACTGAAGAGATTCTACTGTTTGTCAGTTTCCTAAGCAGAAGTGACCTAGCTATGGCCCGTGTGTGTAGGAAGCACAGTTCTTTTGTTCTGAGCAAGTTCACTGTTTGGACCCCATAGGAAACACAGTAGAATAGAAGAGTGCTCTTTTCTCAAAAGCAGAGTGTGTTTCTTGTAAGGCGAGGGTAGCGTTTGTTTCCCAGTCCTAAATAGAGTTGAATACCATGCAGTTTCAGGTCCTACGAGTAAGAGTTGTTTTCTGGTAAGGAAAGTCACTATTGAGCTCCCATTGCCATACACAGTACAAATAGCTCTCGCGTCTGTTCCCAGCAAGTACAGTGTATTGGACTGAAGAGGCGCTACTGTTCTTGTCAGTTTCCTAAGCAGAGTTGAACTAGATATGGCCCTGTTTTTAGGAAGCACAGTTCTTTTGTTCTGAGCAAGCTCACTGTTCAGACACCATAGGAAACACAGTAGAGTAGAAGAGTGCTCTTTTCTCAAAAGCAGAAAGTGTTTTTTGTAAGGCGAGCTAGCGTTTGTTTCCCAGTCCTAAATGGAGTTGAACCATATGCAGTTTTTGGTCCTATGAGCAAGAGTTTTTTTCTGGTAAAGAAAGTCACTATTGCTCTCCCATTGCCATACACAGTGCAAATAGCACTGGCGTCTGTTCCCAGCAACTACAGTGTATTGGACTGAAGAGGAGCTACTGCCTTGTCAGTTTTCTAAGCAGAGTTGAACTAAATATGGCCCTCTGTGGAGGAAGCACAGTTCTTTTGTTCTGAGCAAGGTCACTGTTCTGGCCCTATAGGAAACACAGTAGAGTAGAAGAGTGCTCTTTTCTCAAAAGCAGAGTGTGTTTCTTGTAAGGCGAGGTAGCGTTTGTTTCCCAGTCCTAAATAGAGTTGAATACCATGCAGTTTCTGGTCCTACGAGTAAGAGTTGTTTTCTGGTAGGAAAGTCACTATTGCGCTCCCATTGCCATACACAGTGCAAATAGCACTGGCGTCTGTTCCCAGCAACAACAGTGTATTGGACTGAAGAGGAGCTACTGTTCTCGTCAGTTTCCTAAGCATAACTGAACTAGGTATGGCCCGTGTGTGTAGGAAGCACAGCTCTTTTGTTCTGAGCAAGCTCACTGTTTGGACCCCATAGGAAACACAGTAGAGTAGAAGAGTGCTCTTTTCTCAAAAGCAGAGTGTGTTTCTTGTAAGGTGAGCTAGCGTTTGTTTCCCAGTCCTAAATGGAGTTGAATACCATGCAGTTTCAGGTCCTACGAGCAAGAGTTGTTTTCTGGTAAGGAAAGTCACTATTGAGCTCCCATTGCCATACACAGTGCAAATAGCTCTCGCGTCTGTTCCCAGCAAGTACAGTGTATTGGACTGAAGAGGAGCTGCTGTTCTTGTCAGTTTCCTAAGCAGAGTTGAACTAGATATGGCCCGTGTGTGTAGGAAGCATAGTTCTTTTGTTCTGAGCAAGCTCACTGTTCAGACAATATAGGAAACACAGTTGAGTAGAAGAGTGCTCTTTTCTCAAAAGCAGAAAGTGTTTTTTGTAAGGCGAGCTAGCGTTTGTTTTCCAGTCCTAAGTGGAGTTGAATCTCATGCAGTTTCTGGTCCTATGAGCAAGAGATGTTTTCTGGTAAGAAGAGTCACTATTGCGCTCCCATTGTCATACACAGGGCAAAAAGCACTGGCGTCTGTTCCCAGCATGTACAGTGTATTGGACTGAAGAGTATCTACTGTTCTTGTCAGTTTCCTAAGCAGAATTGAACTAAATATGGCCCGTGTGTGTAGGAAGCACAGTTCTTTTGTTCTGAGCAAGCTCACTATTCTGGCCCTATAGGAAACACAGTAGAGTAGAAGAGTGCTCTTTTCTCAAAAGCAGAGTGTGTTTCTTGTAAGGCGAGCTAGTGTTTGTTTCCCAGTCCTAAATGGAGTTGAGTCACATGCAGTTTTTGGTCCTACGTGCAAGAGTTGTTTTCTGGTAAGGAAAGTCACTATTGTGCTCCCATTGCCATACACAGTGCAAATAGCCCTGGCGTCTGTTCCCAGCAACTACAGTGTAGTGGACTGAAGAGGAGCTTCTGTTCTTGTCAGTTTCCTAAGCAGAGTTGAACTAGATATGGCCCGTGTGTGTAGGAAGCACAGTTCTTTTGTTCTGAGCAAGCTCACTGTTCAGACACCATAGGAAACACAGTAGAGTAGAAGAGTGCTCTTTTCTCAAAAGCAGAGTGTGTTTCTTGGAAGGCCAGCTAGCGTTTGTTTCCCAGTCCTAAATGGAGTTGAATCACATGCAGTTTCTGATCCTACGAGCAAGAGATGTTTTCTGGTAAGAAGAGTCACTATTGCGCTCCAATTGTCATACACAGGGCAAAAAGCACTGGCGTCTATTCCCAGCATGTACAGTGTATTGGACTGAAGAGGATCTACTGTTCTTGTCAGTTTCCTAAGTAGAATTGAACTAAATATGGCCCGTGTGTGTAGGAAGCACAGTTCTTTTGTTTTGAGCATGCTCACTGTTCTGGTCCTATAGAAAAAACAGTAGAGTAGAAGAGTGCACTTTTCTCAAAAGCAGAGTGTGTTTCTTGTAAGGCGAGCTAGCGTTTGTTTCCCAGTCCTAAATGGAGTTGAATCACATGCAGTTTTTGGTCCCACAAGCAAGAGTTGTTTTCTGGTAAGGAAAGTCACTATTGCGCTCCCATTGTCATACACAGTGCAAATAGCACTGGCGTCTGTTCCCAGCAACAACAGTGTATTGGACTGAAGAGGAGCTACTGTTCTTGTCAGTTTCCTAAGCAGAACTGAACTAGGTATGGCCCGTGTGTGTAGGAAGCACAGTTCTTTTGTTCTGAGCAAGCTCACTGTTTGGACCCCATAGGAAACACAGTAGAGTAGAAGAGTGCTCTTTTCTCAAAAGCAGAGTGTGTTTCTTGTAAGGCGAGCTAGCGTTTGTTTCCCAGTCCTAAAGGGAGTTGAATACCATGCAGTTTCAGGTCCTACGAGCAAGAGTTGTTTTCTGGTAAGGAAAGTCACTATTGAGCTCCCATTGCCATACACAGTGCAAATAGCTCTCGCGTCTGTTCCCAGCAAGTACAGTGTATTGGACTGAAGAGGAGCTGCTGTTCTTGTCAGTTTCCTAAGCAGAGTTGAACTAGATATGGCCCGTGTGTGTAGGAAGCACAGTTCTTTTGTTCTGAGCAAGCTCACTGTTCAGACACCATAGGAAACACAGTAGAGTAGAAGAGTGCTCTTTTCTCAAAAGCAGAAAGTGTTTTTTGTAAGGCGAGCTAGCGTTTGTTTTCCAGTCCTAAGTGGAGTTGAATCTCATGCAGTTTCTGGTCCTATGAGCAAGAGATGTTTTCTGGTAAGAAGAGTCACTATTGCGCTCCCATTGTCATACACAGGGCAAAAAGCACTGGCGTCTGTTCCCAGCATGTACAGTGTATTGGACTGAAGAGGATCTACTCTTCTTGTCAGTTTCCAAGCAGAATTGAACTAAATATGGCCCGTGTGTGTAGGAAGCACAGTTCTTTTGTTCTGAGCAAGCTCACTTTTCTGCCTTATAGGAAACACAGTAGAGTAGAAGAGTGCTCTTTTCTCAAAAGCAGAGTGTGTTTCTTGTAAGGCGAGCTAGCGTTTGTTTCCCAGTCCTAAATAGAGTTGAATCACATGCAGTTTTTGGTCCTACGAGCAAGAGTTGTTTTCTGGTAAGGAAAGTCACTATTGTGCTCCCATTGCCATACACAGTGCAAATAGCACTGGTGTCTGTTCCCAGCAACTACAGTGTATTGGACTGAAGAGGAGCTACTGTTCTTGTCAGTTTCCTAAGCAGAGTTGAACTAGATATGGCCCTGTGTGTAGGAAGCACAGTTCTTTTGTTCTGAGCAAGCTCACTGTTCTGGCACTATGGGAAACACAGTAGAGTAGAAGAGTGCTCTTTTCTCAAAAGCAGAGTGTGTTTCTTGTAAGGCGAGGTAGCGTTTGTTTCCCAGTCCTAAATAGAGTTGAATACCATGCAGTTTCAGGTCCTACGAGTAAGAGTTGTTTTCTGGTAAGGAAAGTCACTATTGTGCTCCCATTGCCATACACAGTATAAATAGCACTGGCGTCTGTTCCCAGCAACAACAGTGTATTGGACTGAAGAGGAGCTACTGTTCTTGTCAGTTTCCTAAGCAGAACTGAACTAGGTATGGCCCGTGTGTGTAGGAAGCACAGCTCTTTTGTTCTGAGCAAGCTCACTGTTTGGACCCCATAGGAAACACAGTAGAGTAGAAGAGTGCTCTTTTCTCAAAAGCAGAGTGTGTTTCTTGTAAGGCGAGCTAGCGTTTGTTTCCCAGTCCTAAATGGAGTTGAATACCATGCAGTTTCAGGTCCTACGAGCAAGAGTTGTTTTCTGGTAAGGAAAGTCACTATTGAGCTCCCATTGCCATACACAGTGCAAATAGCTCTGGCATCTGTTCCCAGCAAGTACAGTGTATTGGACTGAAGAAGAGCTGCTGTTCTTGTCAGTTTCCTAAGCAGAGTTGAACTAGATATGGCCCGTGTGTGTAGGAAGCACAGTTCTTTTGTTCTGAGCAAGCTCACTGTTCTGGCACTATGGGAAACACAGTAGAGTAGAAGAGTGCTCTTTTCTCAAAAGCAGAGTGTGTTTCTTGTAAGGCGAGGTAGCGTTTGTTTCCCAGTCCTAAATAGAGTTGAATACCATGCAGTTTCAGGTCCTACGAGTAAGAGTTGTTTTCTGGTAAGGAAAGTCACTATTGTGCTCCCATTGCCATACACAGTGTAAATAGCACTGGCGTCTGTTCCCAGCAACAACAGTGTATTGGACTGAAGAGGAGCTACTGTTCTTGTCAGTTTCCTAAGCAGAACTGAACTAGGTATGGCCCGTGTGTGTAGGAAGCACAGCTCTTTTGTTCTGAGCAAGCTCACTGTTTGGACCCCATAGGAAACACAGTAGAGTAGAAGAGTGCTCTTTTCTCAAAAGCAGAGTGTGTTTCTTGTAAGGCGAGCTACCGTTTGTTTCCCAGTCCTAAATGGAGTTGAATACCATGCAGTTTCAGGTCCTATGAGCAAGAGTTGTTTTCTGGTAAGGAAAGTCACTATTGTGCTCCCATTGCCATACACAGTGCAAATAGCTCTCGCGTCTGTTCCCAGCAAGTACAGTGTATTGGACTGAAGAGGAGCTGCTGTTCTTGTCAGTTTCCTAAGCAGAGTTGAACTAGATATGGACCGTGTGTGGAGGAAGCACAGTTCTTTTGTTCTGAGCAAGCTCACTTTTCTGCCTTATAGGAAAAACAGTAGAGTAGAAGAGTGCTATTTTCTCAAAAGCAGAGTGGGTTTCTTGTAAGGCGAGGTAGCGTTTGTTTCCCAGTCCTAAATAGAGTTGAATACCATGCAGTTTCAGGTCCTACGAGTAAGAGTTGTTTTCTGGTAAGGAAAGTCACTATTGAGCTCCCATTGCCATACACAGTACAAATAGCTCTCGCGTCTGTTCCCAGCAAGTACAGTGTATTGGACTGAAGAGGATCTACTGTTCTTGTCAGTTTCCTAAGCAGAGTTGAACTAGATATGGCCCTGTTTTTAGGAAGCACAGTTCTTTTGTTCTGAGCAAGCTCACTGTTCAGACACCATAGGAAACACAGAAGAGTAGAAGAGTGCTCTTTTCTCAAAAGCAGAAAGTGTTTTTTGTAAGGCGAGCTAGCGTTTGTTTCCCAGTCCTAAGTGGAGTTGAATCTCATGCAGTTTCTGGTCCTATGAGCAAGAGATGTTTTCTGGTAAGAAGAGTCACTATTGCGCTCCCATTGTCATACACAGTGCAAATAGCACTGGCGTCTGTTCCCAGCAACTACAGTGTATTGGACTGAAGAGGAGCTTCTGTTCTTGTCAGTTTCCTAAGCAGAGTCGAACTAGATATGGCCCGTGTATGTAGGAAGCACAGTTCTTTTGTTCTGAGCAAGCTCACTGTTCAGACCCCATAGGAAACACAGTAGAGTAGAAGAGTGCTCTTTTCTCAAAAGCAGAGTGTGTTTCTTGGAAGGCCAGCTAGCGTTTGTTTCCCAGTCCTAAATGGAGTTGAATCACATGCAGTTTCTGATCCTACGAGCAAGAGATTTTTTCTGGTAAGAAGAGTCACTATTGCGCTCCCATTGTCATACACAGGGCAAAAAACACTGGCGTCTGTTCCCAGCATGTACAGTGTATTGGACTGAAGAGGATCTACTGTTCTTGTCAGTTTCCTAAGCAGAATTGAACTAAATATGGCCCGTGTGTGTAGGAAGCACAGTTCTTTTGTTCTGAGCATGCTCACTGTTCTGGTCCTATAGAAAACACAGTAGAGTAGAAGAGTGCTCTTTTCTCAAAAGCAGAGTGTGTTTCTTGTAAGGCGAGCTAGCGTTTGTTTCCCAGTCCTAAATGGAGTTGAATCACATGCAGTTTTTGGTCCTACGAGCAAGAGTTGTTTTCTGGTAAGGAAAGTCACTATTGAGCTCCCATTGCCATACACAGTGCAAATAGCACTGGCGTCTGTTCCACCAAGTACAGGGTATTGGACTGAAGAGAATCTACTGTTCTTGTCAGTTTCCTAAGCAAAATTGAACTAGGTATGGCCGGTGTGTGTAGGAAGCACAGCTCATTTGTTCTGAGCAAGCTCACTGTTTGGACCCCATAGGAAACACAGTAGAGTAGAAGAGTGCTCTTTTCTCAAAAGCAGAGTGTGTTTCTTGTAAGGCGAGCTAGCGTTTGTTTCCCAGTCCTAAATAGAGTTGAATACCATGCAGTTTATGGTCCTACGAGTAAGAGTTGTTTTCTGGTAAGGAAAGTCACTATTGCGCTCCCATTGCCATACACAGTGCAAATAGCACTGGCGTCTGTTCCCAGCAACAACCGTGTATTGGACTGAAGAGGTAGCTACTGCTCTTGTCAGTTTCCTAAGCAGAGTTGAAAGAGATATGGCCCTGTGTGTAGGAAGCACAGCTCTTTTGTTCTGAGCAAGCTCACTGTTTGGACACCATAGGAAACACAGTAGAGTAGAAGAGTGCTCTTCTCTCAAAAGCAGAGTGTGTTTCTTGTAAGGCGAGCTAGCGTTTGTTTCCCAGTCCTAAATGGAGTTGAATACCATGCAGTTTCAGGTCCTACGAGCAAGAGTTGTTTTCTGGTAAGGAAAGTCACTATTGAGCTCCCATTGCCATACACAGTGCAAATAGATCTCGCGTCTGTTCCCAGCAAGTGCAGTGTATTGGACTGAAGAGGAGCTGCTGTTCTTGTCAGTTTCCTAAGCAGAGTTGAACTAGATATGGACCGTGTGTGGAGGAAGCACAGTTCTTTTGTTCTGAGCAAGCTCACTGTTCAGATACCATAGGAAACACAGTAGAGTAGAAGAGTGCTCTTTTCTCAAATGCAGAAAGTGTTTTTTGTAAGGCGAGCTAGCGTTTGTTTTCCAGTCCTAAGTGGAGTTGAATCTCATGCAGTTTCTGGTCCTATGATCAAGAGATGTTTTCTGGTAAGAAGAGTTACTATTGCGCTCCCATTGTCATACACAGGGCAAAAAGCACTGGCGTCTGTTCCCAGCATGTACAGTGTATTGGACTGAAGAGGATCTACTCTTCTTGTCAGTTTCCAAGCAGAATTGAACTAAATATGGCCCGTGTGTGTAGGAAGCACAGTTCTTTTGTTCTGAGCAAGCTCACTTTTCTGCCTTATAGGAAACACAGTAGAGTAGAAGAGTGCTCTTTTCTCAAAAGCAGAGTGTGTTTCTTGTAAGGCGAGCTAGCGTTTGTTTCCCAGTCCTAAATGGAGTTGAATACCATGCAGTTTCAGGTCCTACGAGCAAGAGTTGTTTTCTGGTAAGGAAAGTCACTATTGTGCTCCCATTGCCATACACAGTGTAAATAGCACTGGCGTCTGTTCCCAGCAACAACAGTGTATTGGACTGAAGAGGAGCTACTGTTCTTGTCAGTTTCCTAAGCAAAACTGAACTAGGTATGGCCCGTGTGTGTAGGAAGCACAGCTCTTTTGTTCTGAGCAAGCTCACTGTTTGGACCCCATAGGAAACACAGTAGAGTAGAAGAGTGCTCTTTTCTCAAAAGCAGAGGGTGTTTCTTGTAAGGCGAGCTAGCGTTTGTTTCCCAGTCCTAAATGGAGTTGAATACCATGCAGTTTCAGGTCCTACGAGCAAGAGTTGTTTTCTGGTAAGGAAAGTCACTATTGAGCTCCCATTGCCATACACAGTGCAAATAGCTCTCGCGTCTGTTCCCAGCAAGTACAGTGTATTGGACTGAAGAGGAGCTGCTGTTCTTGTCAGTTTCCTAAGCAGAGTTGAACTAGATATGGACCGTGTGTGGAGGAAGCACAGTTCTTTTGTTCTGAGCAAGCTCACTTTTCTGCCTTATAGGAAAAACAGTAGAGTAGAAGAGTGCTCTTTTCTCAAAAGCAGAGTGTGTTTCTTGTAAGGCGAGGTAGCGTTTGTTTCCCAGTCCTAAATAGAGTTGAATACCATGCAGTTTCAGGTCCTACGAGTAAGAGTTGTTTTCTGGTAAGGAAAGTCACTATTGAGCTCCCATTGCCATACACAGTACAAATAGCTCTCGCGTCTGTTCCCAGCAAGTACAGTGTATTGGACTGAAGAGGCGCTACTGTTCTTGTCAGTTTCCTAAGCAGAGTTGAACTAGATATGGCCCTGTTTTTAGGAAGCACAGTTCTTTTGTTCTGAGCAAGCTCACTGTTCAGACACCATAGGAAACACAGAAGAGTAGAAGAGTGCTCTTTTCTCAAAAGCAGAGTGTGTTTCTTGTAAGGCGAGGTAGCGTTTGTTTCCCAGTCCTAAATAGACTTGAATACCATGCAGTTTCTGGTCCTACGGGTAAGAGTTGTTTTCTGGTAAGGAAAGTCACTATTGCGCTCCCATTGCCATACACAGTGCAAATAGCACTGGCGTCTGTTCCCAGCAACAACAGTGTATTGGACTGAAGAGGAGCTACTGTTCTTGTCAGTTTCCTAAGCAGAACTGAACTAGGTATGGCCCGTGTGTGTAGGAAGCACAGCTCTTTTGTTCTGAGCAAGCTCACTGTTTGGACCCCATAGGAAACACAGTAGAGTAGAAGAGTGCTCTTTTCTCAAAAGCAGAGTGTGTTTCTTGTAAGGCGAGCTAGCGTTTGTTTCCCAGTCCTAAATGGAGTTGAATACCATGCAGTTTCAGGTCCTACGAGCAAGAGTTGTTTTCTGGTAAGGAAAGTCACTATTGAGCTCCCATTGCCATACACAGTGCAAATAGCTCTCGCGTCTGTTCCCAGCAAGTACAGTGTATTGGACTGAAGAGGAGCTGCTGTTCTTGTCAGTTTCCTAAGCAGAGTTGAACTAGATATGGCCCGTGTGTGTAGGAAGCACAGTTCTTTTGTTCTGAGCAAGCTCACTGTTCAGACACCATAGGAAACACAGTTGAGTAGAAGAGTGCTCTTTTCTCAAAAGCAGAAAGTGTTTTTTGTAAGGCGAGCTAGCGTTTGTTTCCCAGTCCTAAGTGGAGTTGAATCTCATGCAGTTTCTGGTCCTATGAGCAAGAGATGTTTTCTGGTAAGAAGAGTCACTATTGCGCTCCCATTGTCATACACAGGGCAAAAAGCACTGGCGTCTGTTCCCAGCATGTACAGTGTATTGGACTGAAGAGGATCTACTGTTCTTGTTAGTTTCCTAAGCAGAATTGAACTAAATATGGCCCGTGTGTGTAGGAAGCACAGTTCTTTTGTTCTGAGCATGCTCACTGTTCTGGTCCTATAGAGAACACAGTAGAGTAGAAGAGTGCACTTTTCTCAAAAGCAGAGTGTGTTTCTTGTAAGGCGAGCTAGCGTTTGTTTCCCAGTCCTAAATGGAGTTGAATCACATGCAGTTTTTGGACCTACAAGCAAGAGTTGTTTTCTGGTAAGGAAAGTCACTATTGAGCTCCCATTGCCATACACAGTGCAAATAGCACTGGCGTCTGTTCCCAGCAACAACAATGTATTGGACTGAAGAGGAGCTACTGTTCTTGTCAGTTTCCTAAGCAGAACTGAACTAGGTATGGCCCGTGTGTGTAGGAAGCACAGCTCTTTTGTTCTGAGCAAGCTCACTGTTTGGACCCCATAGGAAACACAGTAGAGTAGAAGAGTGCTCTTTTCTCAAAAGCAGAGTGTGTTTCTTGTAAGGCGAGCTAGCGTTTGTTTCCCAGTCCTAAATGGAGTTGAATACCATGCAGTTTCAGGTCCTACGAGCAAGAGTTGTTTTCTGGTAAGGAAAGTCACTATTGAGCTCCCATTGCCATACACAGTGCAAATAGCTCTCGCGTCTGTTCCCAGCAAGTACAGTGTATTGGACTGAAGAGGAGCTGCTGTTCTTGTCAGTTTCCTAAGCAGAGTTGAACTAGATATGGCCCGTGTGTGTAGGAAGCACAGTTCTTTTGTTCTGAGCAAGCTCACTGTTCAGACACTATAGGAAACACAGTAGAGTAGAAGACTGCTCTTTTCTCAAAAGCAGAAAGTGTTTTTTGTAAGGCGAGCTAGCGTTTGTTTTCCAGTCCTAAGTGGAGTTGAATCTCATGCAGTTTCTGGTCCTATGAGCAAGAGATGTTTTCTGGTAAGAAGAGTCACTATTGCGCTCCCATTGTCATACACAGGGCAAAAAGCACTGGCGTCTGTTCCCAGCATGTACAGTGTATTGGACTGAAGAGGATCTACTCTTCTTGTCAGTTTCCAAGCAGAATTGAACTAAATATGGCCCGTGTGTGTAGGAAGCACAGTTCTTTTGTTCTGAGCAAGCTCACTTTTCTGCCTTATAGGAAACACAGTAGAGTAGAAGAGTGCTCTTTTCTCAAAAGCAGAGTGTGTTTCTTGTAAGGCGAGCTAGCGTTTGTTTCCCAGTCCTAAATGGAGTTGAATCACATCCAGTTTTTGGTCCTACGAGCAAGAGTTGTTTTCTGGTAAGGAAAGTCACTACTGTGCTCCCATTGCCATACACAGTGCAAATAGCACTGGCGTCTGTTCCCAGCAACTACAGTGTATTGGACTGAAGAGGAGCTACTGTTCTTGTCAGTTTCCTAAGCAGAGTTGAACTAGATATGGCCCTGTGTGTAGGAATCACAGTTCTTTTGTTCTGAGCAAGCTCACTGTTCTGGCACTATGGGAAACACAGTAGAGTAGAAGAGTGCTCTTTTCTCAAAAGCAGAGTGTGTTTCTTGTAAGGCGAGGTAACGTTTGTTTCCCAGTCCTAAATAGAGTTGAATACCATGCAGTTTCTTGTCCTACGAGTAAGAGTTGTTTTCTGGTAAGGAAAGTCACTATTGTGCTCCCGTTGCCATACACAGTGTAAATAGCACTGGCGTCTGTTCCCAGCAACAACAGTGTATTGGACTGAAGAGGAGCTACTGTTCTTGTCAGTTTCCTAAGCAGAACTGAACTAGGTATGGCCCGTGTGTGTAGGAAGCACAGCTCTTTTTTTCTGAGCAAGCTCACTGTTTGGACCCCATAGGAAACACAGTAGAGTAGAAGAGTGCTCTTTTCTCAAAAGCAGAGTGTGTTTCTTGTAAGGCGAGCTAGCATTTGTTTCCCAGTCCTAAATGGAGTTGAATACCATGCAGTTTCAGGTCCTACGAGCAAGAGTTGTTTTCTGGTAAGGAAAGTCACTATTGAGCTCCCATTGCCATACACAGTGCAAATAGCTCTCGCGTCTGTTCCCAGCAAGTACAGTGTATTGGACTGAAGAGGAGCTGCTGTTCTTGTCAGTTTCCTAAGCAGAGTTGAACTAGATATGGACCGTGTGTGTAGGAAGCACAGTTCTTTTTTTCTGAGCAAGCTCACTTTTCTGCCTTATAGGAAACACATTAGAGTAGAAGAGTGCTCTTTTCTCAAAAGCAGAGTGTGTTTCTTGTAAGGCGAGCTAGCGTTTGTTTCCCAGTCCTAAATGGAGTTGAATCACATGCAGTTTTTGGTCCTACGAGCAAGAGTTGTTTTCTGGTAAGGAAAGTCACTATTGTGCTCCCATTGCCACACACAGTGCAAATAGCACTGGCGTCTGTTCCCAGCAACTACAGTGTATTGGACTGAAGAGGAGCTACTGTTCTTGTCAGTTTCCTAAGCAGAGTTGAACTAGATATGGCCCTGTGTGTAGGAAGCACAGTTCTTTTGTTCTGAGCAAGCTCACTGTTCTGGCACTATGGGAAACACAGTAGAGTAGAAGAGTGCTCTTTTCTCAAAAGCAGAGTGTGTTTCTTGTAAGGCGAGGTAGCGTTTGTTTCCCAGTCCTAAATAGACTTGAATACCATGCAGTTTCAGGTCCTACGACTAAGAGTTGTTTTCTGGTAAGGAAAGTCACTATTGTGCTCCCATTGCCATACACAGTGTAAATAGCACTGGCGTCTGTTCCCAGCAACAACAGTGTATTGGACTGAAGAGGAGCTACTGTTCTTGTCAGTTTCCTAAGCAGAACTGAACTAGGTATGGCCCGTGTGTGTAGGAAGCACAGCTCTTTTGTTCTGAGCAAGCTCACTGTTTGGACCCCATAGGAAACACAGTAGAGTAGAAGAGTGCTCTTTTCTCAAAAGCAGAGTGTGTTTCTTGTAAGGCGAGCTAGCGTTTGTTTCCCAGTCCTAAATGGAGTTGAATACCATGCAGTTTCAGGTCCTACGAGCAAGAGTTGTTTTCTGGTAAGGAAAGTCACTATTGAGCTCCCATTGCCATACACAGTGCAAATAGCTCTCGCGTCTGTTCCCAGCAAGTACAGTGTATTGGACTGAAGAGGAGCTGCTGTTCTTGTCAGTTTCCTAAGCAGAGTTGAACTAGATATGGACCGTGTGTGTAGGAAGCACAGTTCTTTTGTTCTGAGCAAGCTCACTTTTCTGCCTTATAGGAAACACAGTAGAGTAGAAGAGTGCTCTTTTCTCAAAAGCAGAGTGTGTTTCTTGTAAGGCGAGCTAGCGTTTGTTTCCCAGTCCTAAATGGAGTTGAATCACATGCAGTTTTTGGTCCTACGAGCAAGAGTTGTTTTCTGGTAAGGAAAGTCACTATTGTGCTCCCATTGCCATACACAGTGCAAATAGCACTGGCGTCTGTTCCCAGCAACTACAGTGTATTGGACTGAAGAGGAGCTACTGTTCTTGTCAGTTTCCTAAGCAGAGTTGAACTAGATATGGCCCTGTGTGTAGGAAGCACAGTTCTTTTGTTCTGAGCAAGCTCACTGTTCTGGCACTATGGGAAACACAGTAGAGTAGAAGAGTGCTCTTTTCTCAAAAGCAGAGTGTGTTTCTTGTAAGGCGAGGTAGCGTTTGTTTCCCAGTCCTAAATAGAGTTGAATACCATGCAGTTTCAGGTCCTACGAGTAAGAGTTGTTTTCTGGTAAGGAAAGTCACTATTGAGCTCCCATTGCCATACACAGTACAAATAGCTCTCGCGTCTGTTCCCAGCATGTACAGTGTATTGGACTGAAGAGGCGCTACTGTTCTTGTCAGTTTCCTAAGCAGAACTGAACTAGATATGTCCCGTGTGTGTAGGAAGCACAGTTCTTTTGTTGTGAGCAAGCTCACTGTTCAGACACCATAGGAAACACAGTAGAGTAGAAGAGTGCTCTTTTCTCAAAAGCAGAAAGTGTTTTTTGTAAGGCGAGCTAGCGTTTGTTTCCCAGTCCTAAGTGGAGTTGAATCTCATGCAGTTTCTGGTCCTATGAGCAAGAGATGTTTTCTGGTAAGAAGAGTCACTATTGCGCTCCCATTGTCATACACAGGGCAAAAAGCACTGGCGTCTGTTCCCAGCATGTACAGTGTATTGGACTGAAGAGTATCTACTGTTCTTGTCAGTTTCCTAAGCAGAATTGAACTAAATATGGCCCGTGTGTGTAGGAAGCACAGTTCTTTTGTTCTGAGCAAGCTCACGGTTCTGGCCCTATAGGAAACACAGTAGAGTAGAAGAGTGCTCTTTTCTCAAAAGCAGAGTGTATTTCTTGTAAGGCGAGCTAGTGTTTGTTTCCCAGTCCTAAATGGAGTTGAGTCACATGCAGTTTTTGGTCCTACGTGCAAGAGTTGTTTTCTGGTAAGGAAAGTCACTATTGTGCTCCCATTGCCATACACAGTGCAAATAGCCCTGGCGTCTGTTCCCAGCAACTACAGTGTATTGGACTGAAGAGGAGCTGCTGTTCTTGTCAGTTTCCTAAGCAGAGTTGAACTAGATATGACCCGTGTGTGTAGTAAGCACAGTTCTTTTGTTCTGAGCAATCTCTGTTCAGACACCATAGGAAACACAGTAGAGTAGAAGAGTGCTCTTTTCTCAAAAGCAGAGTGTGTTTCTTGGAAGGCCAGCTAGCGTTTGTTTCCCAGTCCTAAATGGAGTTGAATCACATGCAGTTTCTGATCCTACGAGCAAGAGATGTTTTCTGGTAAGAAGAGTCACTATTGGGCTCCCATTGTCATACACAGGGCAAAAAGCACTGGCGTCTGTTCCCAGCATGTACAGTGTATTGGACTGAAGAGGATCTACTGTTCTTGTCAGTTTCCTAAGCAGAATTGAACTAAATATGGCCCGTGTGTGTAGGAAGCACAGTTCTTTTGTTCTGAGCATGCTCACTCTTCTGGTCCTATAGAAAACACAGTAGAGTAGAAGAGTGCTCTTTTCTCAAAAGCAGAGTGTGTTTCTTGTAAGGCGAGCTAGCGTTTGTTTCCCAGTCCTAAATGGAGTTGAATCACATGCAGTTTTTGGTCCTACGAGCAAGAGTTGTTTTCTGGTAAGGAAAGTCACTATTGAGCTCCCATTGCCATACACAGTGCAAATAGCACTGGCGTCTGTTCCACCAAGTACAGGGTATTGGACTGAAGAGAATCTACTGTTCTTGTCAGTTCCCTAAGCAAAATTGAACTAGGTATGGCCGGTGTGTGTAGGAAGCACAGCTCATTTGTTCTGAGCAAGCTCACCATTTGGACCCCATAGGAAACACAGTAGAGTAGAAGAGTGCTCTTTTCTCAAAAGCAGAGTGTGTTTCTTGTAAGGCGAGCTAGCGTTTGTTTCCCAGTCCTAAATAGAGTTGAATACCATGCAGTTTATGGTCCTACGAGTAAGAGTTGTTTTCTGGTAAGGAAAGTCACTATTGCGCTCCCATTGCCATACACAGTGCAAATAGCACTGGCGTCTGTTCCCAGCAACAACCGTGTATTGGACTGAAGAGGTAGCTACTGCTCCTGTCAGTTTCCTAAGCAGAGTTGAACGAGATATGGCCCTGTGTGTAGGAAGCACAGCTCTTTTGTTCTGAGCAAGCTCACTGTTCAGACACCATAGGAAACACAGTAGAGTAGAAGAGTGCTCTTTTCTCAAAAGCAGAGTGTGTTTCTTGTAAGGCGAGCTAGCGTATGTTTCCCAGTCCTAAATGGAGTTGAATACCATGCAGTTTCAGGTCCTACGAGCAAGAGTTGTTTTCTGGTAAGGAAAGTCACTATTGAGCTCCCATTGCCATACACAGTGCAAATAGCTCTCGCGTCTGTTCCCAGCAAGTACAGTGTATTGGACTGAAGAGGAGCTGCTGTTCTTGTCAGTTTCCTAAGCAGAGTTGAACTAGATATGGCCCGTGTGTGTACGAAGCACAGTTCTTTTGTTCTGAGCAAGCTCACTGTTCAGATACCATAGGAAACACAGTAGAGTAGAAGAGTGCTCTTTTCTCAAAAGCAGAAAGTGTTTTTTGTAAGGTGAGCTAGCGTTTGTTTTCCAGTCCTAAGTGGAGTTGAATCTCATGCAGTTTCTGGTCCTATGATCAAGAGATGTTTTCTGGTAAGAAGAGTCACTATTGCGCTACCATTGTCATACACAGGGCAAAAAGCACTGGTGTCTGTTCCCAGCATGTACAGTGTATTGGACTGAAGAGGAGCTACTGTTCTTGTCAGTTTCCTAAGCAGAGTTGAACTAGATATGGCCCTGTGTGTAGGAAGCACAGTTCTTTTGTTCTGAGCAAGCTCACTGTTCTGGCACTATGGGAAACACAGTAGAGTAGAAGAGTGCTCTTTTCTCAAAAGCAGAGTGTGTTTCTTGTAAGGCGAGGTAACGTTTGTTTCCCAGTCCTAAATAGACTTGAATACCATGCAGTTTCTGGTCCTACGAGTAAGAGTTGTTTTCTGGTAAGGAAAGTCACTATTGTGCTCCCATTGCCATACACAATGTAAATAGCACTGGCGTCTGTTCCCAGCAACAACAGTGTATTGGACTGTAGAGGAGCTACTGTTCTTGTCAGTTTCCTAAGCAGAACTGAACTAGGTATGGCCCGTGTGTGTAGGAAGCACAGCTCTTTTGTTCTGAGCAAGCTCACTGTTTGGACCCCATAGGAAACACAGTAGAGTAGAAGAGTGCTCTTTTCTCAAAAGCAGAGTGTGTTTCTTGTAAGGCGAGCTAGCGTTTGTTTCCCAGTCCTAAATGGAGTTGAATACCATGCAGTTTCAGGTCCTACGAGCAAGAGTTGTTTTCTGGTAAGGAAAGTCACTATTGAGCTCCCATTGCCATACACAGTGCAAATAGCTCTCGCGTCTGTTCCCAGCAAGTACAGTGTATTGGACTGAAGAGGAGCTGCTGTTCTTGTCAGTTTCCTAAGCAGAGTTGAACTAGATATGGACCGTGTGTGTAGGAAGCACAGTTCTTTTGTTCTGAGCAAGCTCACTTTTCTGCCTTATAGGAAACACAGTAGAGTAGAAGAGTGCTCTTTTCTCAAAAGCAGAGTGTGTTTCTTGTAAGGCGAGCTAGCGTTTTTTTCCCAGTCCTAAATGGAGTTGAATCACATGCAGTTTTTGGTCCTACGAGCAAGATTTGTTTTCTGGTAAGGAAAGTCACTATTGTGCTCCCATTGCCATACACAGTGCAAATAGCACTGGCGTCTGTTCCCAGCAACTACAGTGTATTGGACTGAAGAGGAGCTACTGTTCTTGTCAGTTTCCTAAGCAGAGTTGAACTAGATATGGCCCTGTGTGTAGGAAGCACAGTTCTTTTGTTCTGAGCAAGCTCACTGTTCTGGCACTATGGGAAACACAGTAGAGTAGAAGAGTGCTCTTTTCTCAAAAGCAGAGTGTGTTTCTTGTAAGGCGAGGTAGCGTTTGTTTCCCAGGCCTAAATAGAGTTGAATACCATGCAGTTTCAGGTCCTACGAGTAAGAGTTGTTTTCTGGAAAGGAAAGTCACTATTGAGCTCCCATTGCCATACACAGTACAAATAGCTCTCGCGTCTGTTCCCAGCAAGTACAGTGTATTGGACTGAAGACGCGCTACTGTTCTTGTCAGTTTCCTAAGCAGAGTTGAACTAGATATGTCCCGTGTGTGTAGGAAGCACAGTTCTTTTGTTCTGAGCAAGCTCACTGTTCAGACACCATAGGAAACACAGTAGAGTAGAAGAGTGCTCTTTTCTCAAAAGCAGAAAGTGTTTTTTGTAAGGCGAGGTAGCGTTTGTTTCCCAGTCCTAAGTGGAGTTGAATCTCATGCAGTTTCTGGTCCTATGAGCAAGAGATGTTTTCTGGTAAGAAGAGTCACTATTGCGCTCCCATTGTCATACACAGGGCAAAAAGCACTGTCGTCTGTTCCCAGCATGTACAGTGTATTGGACTGAAGAGTATCTACTGTTCTTGTCAGTTTCCTAAGCAGAATTGAACTAAATATGGCCCGTGTGTGTAGGAAGCACAGTTCTTTTGTTCTGAGCAAGCTCACTGTTCTGGCCCTATAGAAAACACAGTAGAGTAGAAGAGTGCTCTTTTCTCAAAAGCAGAGTGTATTTCTTGTAAGGCGAGCTAGTGTTTGTTTCCCAGTCCTAAATGGAGTTGAGTCACATGCAATTTTTGGTCCTATGTGCAAGAGTTGTTTTCTGGTAAGGAAAGTCACTATTGTGCTCCCATTGCCATACACAGTGCAAATAGCCCTGGCGTCTGTTCCCAGCAACTACAGTGTATTGGACTGAAGAGGAGCTTCTGTTCTTGTCAGTTTCCTAAGCAGAGTTGAACTAGATATGGCCCGTGTGTGTAGGAAGCACAGTTCTTTTGTTCTGAGCAAGCTCACTGTTCAGACACCATAGGAAACACAGTAGAGTAGAAGAGTGCTCTTTTCTCAAAAGCAGAGTGTGTTTCTTGGAAGGCCAGCTAGCGTTTGTTTCCCAGTCCTAAATGGAGTTGAATCACATGCAGTTTCTGATCCTAGGAGCAAGAGATGTTTTCTGGTAAGAAGAGTCACTATTGGGCTCCCATTGTCATACACAGGGCAAAAAGCACTGGCGTCTGTTCCCAGCATGTACAGTGTATTGGACTGAAGAGGATCTACTGTTCTTGTCAGTTTCCTAAGCAGAATTGAACTAAATATGGCCCGTGTGTGTAAGAAGCACAGTTCTTTTGTTCTGAGCATGCACACTGTTCTGGTCCTATAGAAAACACAGTAGAGTAGAAGAGTGCTCTTTTCTCAAAAGCAGAGTGTGTTTCTTGTAAGGCGAGCTAGCGTTTGTTTCCCAGTCCTAAATGGAGTTGAATCACATGCAGTTTTTGGTCCTATGAGCAAGAGTTGTTTTCTGGTAAGGAAAGTCACTATTGAGCTCCCATTGCCATACACAGTGCAAATAGCACTGGCGTCTGTTCCACCAAGTACAGGGTATTGGACTGAAGAGAATCTACTGTTCTTGTCAGTTTCCTAAGCAAAATTGAACTAGGTATGGCCGGTGTGTGTAGGAAGCACAGCTCATTTGTTCTGAGCAAGCTCACTGTTTGGACCCCATAGGAAACACAGTAGAGTAGAAGAGTGCTCTTTTCTCAAAAGCAGAGTGTGTTTCTTGTAAGGCGAGCTAGCGTTTGTTTCCCAGTCCTAAATAGAGTTGAATACCATGCAGTTTATGGTCCTACGAGTAAGAGTTGTTTTCTGGTAAGGAAAGTCACTATTGAGCTCCCATTGCCATACACAGTGCAAATAGCACTGGCGTCTGTTCCCAGCAACAACCGTGTATTGGACTGAAGAGGTAGCTACTGCTCCTGTCTATTTCCTAAGCAGAGTTGAACGAGATATGGCCCTGTGTGTAGGAAGCACAGCTCTTTTGTTCTGAGCAAGCTCACTGTTTGGACCCCATAGGAAACACAGTAGAGTAGAAGAGTGCTCTTTTCTCAAAAGCAGAGTGTGTTTCTTGTAAGGCGAGCTAGCGTTTGTTTCCCAGTCCTAAATGGAGTTGAATACCATGCAGTTTCAGGTCCTACGAGCAAGAGTTGTTTTCTGGTAAGGAAAGTCACTATTGAGCTCCCATTGCCATACACAGTGCAAATAGCTCTCGCGTCTGTTCCCAGCAAGTACAGTGTATTGGACTGAAGAGGAGCTGCTGTTCTTGTCAGTTTCCTAAGCAGAGTTGAACTAGATATGGCCCGTGTGTGTAGGAAGCACAGTTCTTTTGTTCTGAGCAAGCTCACTGTTCAGACACCATAGGAAACACAGTAGAGTAGAAGAGTGCTCTTTTCTCAAAAGCAGAAAGTGTTTTTTGTAAGGCGAGCTAGCGTTTGTTTTCCAGTCCTAAGTGGAGTTGAATCTCATGCAGTTTCTGGTCCTATGAGCAAGAGATGTTTTCTGGTAAGAAGAGTCACTATTGGGCTCCCATTGTCATACACAGGGCAAAAAGCACTGGCGTCTGTTCCCAGCATGTACAGTGTATTGGACTGAAGAGGATCTACTGTTCTTGTCAGTTTCCTAAGCAGAATTGAACTAAATATGGCCCGTGTGTGTAGGAAGCACAGTTCTTTTGTTCTGAGCATGCTCACTGTTCTGGTCCTATAGAAAACACAGTAGAGTAGAAGAGTGCTCTTTTCTCAAAAGCAGAGTGTGTTTCTTGTAAGGCGAGCTAGCGTTTGTTTCCCAGTCCTAAATGGAGTTGAATCACATGCAGTTTTTGGTCCTACGAGCAAGAGTTGTTTTCTGGTAAGGAAAGTCACTATTGAGCTCCCATTGCCATACACAGTGCAAATAGCACTGGCGTCTGTTCCACCAAGTACAGGGTATTGGACTGAAGAGAATCTACTGTTCTTGTCAGTTTCCTAAGCAAAATTGAACTAGGTATGGCCGGTGTGTGTAGGAAGCACAGCTCATTTGTTCTGAGCAAGCTCACTGTTTGGACCCCATAGGAAACACAGTAGAGTAGAAGAGTGCTCTTTTCTCAAAAGCAGAGTGTGTTTCTTGTAAGGCGAGCTAGCGTTTGTTTCCCAGTCCTAAATAGAGTTGAATACCATGCAGTTTATGGTCCTACGAGTAAGAGTTGTTTTCTGGTAATGAAAGTCACTATTGCGCTCCCATTGCCATACACAGTGCAAATAGCACTGGCATCTGTTCCCAGCAACAACCGTGTATTGGACTGAAGAGGTAGCTACTGCTCCTGTCTGTTTCCTAAGCAGAGTTGAACGAGATATGGCCCTGTGTGTAGGAAACACAGCTCTTTTGTTCTGAGCAAGCTCACTGTTTGGACCCCATAGGAAACACAGTAGAGTAGAAGAGTGCTCTTTTCTCAAAAGCAGAGTGTGTTTCTTGTAAGGCGAGCTAGCGTTTGTTTCCCAGTCCTAAATGGAGTTGAATACCATGCAGTTTCAGGTCCTACGAGCAAGAGTTGTTTTCTGGAAAGGAAAGTCACTATTGAGCTCCAATTGCCATACACAGTGCAAATAGCTCTCGCGTCTGTTCCCAGCAAGTACAGTGTATTGGACTGAAGAGGAGCTGCTGTTCTTGTCAGTTTCCTAAGCAGAGTTGAACTAGATATGGACCGTGTGTGTAGGAAGCACAGTTCTTTTGTTCTGAGCAAGCTCACTTTTCTGCCTTATAGGAAACACAGTAGAGTAGAAGAGTGCTCTTTTCTCAAAAGCAGAGTGTGTTTCTTGTAAGGCGAGCTAGCGTTTGTTTCCCAGTCCTAAATGGAGTTGAATCACATGCAGTTTTTGGTCCTACGAGCAAGAGTTGTTTTCTGGTAAGGAAAGTCACTATTGTGCTCCCATTGCCATACACAGTGCAAATAGCACTGGCGTCTGTTCCCAGCAACTACAGTGTATTGGACTGAAGAGGAGCTACTGTTCTTGTCAGTTTCCTAAGCAGAGTTGAACTAGATATGGCGCTGTGTGTAGGAAGCACAGTTCTTTTGTTCTGAGCAAGCTCAATGTTCTGGCACTATGGGAAACACAGTAGAGTAGAAGAGTGCTCTTTTCTCAAAAGCAGAGTGTGTTTCTTGTAAGGCGAGCTAGCGTTTGTTTCCCAGTCCTAAATAGACTTGAATACCATGCAGTTTATGGTCCTACGAGTAAGAGTTGTTTTCTGGTAAGGAAAGTCACTATTGTGCTCCCATTGCCATACACAGTGTAAATAGCACTGGCGTCTGTTCCCAGCAACAACAGTGTATTGGACTGAAGAGGAGCTACTGTTCTTGTCAGTTTCCTAAGCAGAACTGAACTAGGTATGGCCCGTGTGTGTAGGAAGCACAGCTCTTTTGTTCTGAGCAAGCTCACTGTTTGGACCCCATAGGAAACACAGTAGAGTAGAAGAGTGCTCTTTTCTCAAAAGTAGAGTGTTTTTCTTGTAAGGCGAGGTAGCGTTTGTTTCCCAGTCCTAAATGGAGTTGAATACCATGCAGTTTCAGGTCCTACGAGCAAGAGTTGTTTTCTGGTAAGGAAAGTCACTATTGAGCTCCCATTGCCATACACAGTGCAAATAGCTCTCGCGTCTGTTCCCAGCAAGTACAGTGTATTGGACTGAAGAGGAGCTGCTGTTCTTGTCAGTTTCCTAAGCAGAGTTGAACTAGATATGGACCGTGTGTGTAGGAAGCACAGTTCTTTTGTTCTGAGCAAGCTCACTTTTCTGCCGTATAGGAAACACAGTAGAGTAGAAGAGTGCTCTTTTCTCAAAAGCAGAGTGTGTTTCTTGTAAGGCTAGCTAGCGTTTGATTCCCAGTCCTAAATGGAGTTGAATACCATGCAGTTTCAGGTCCTACGAGCAAGAGTTGTTTTCTGGTAAGGAAAGTCACTATTGAGCTCCCATTGCCATACACAGTGCAAATAGCTCTCGCGTCTGTTCCCAGCAAGTACAGTGTATTGGACTGAAGAGGAGCTGCTGTTCTTGTCAGTTTCCTAAGCAGAGTTGAACTAGATATGGCCCGTGTGTGTAGGAAGCACAGTTCTTTTGTTCTGAGCAAGCTCACTTTTCTGCCTTATAGGAAACACAGTAGAGTAGAAGAGTGCTCTTTTCTCAAAAGCAGAGTGTGTTTCTTGTAAGGCGAGCTAGCGTTTGTTTCCCAGTCCTAAATGGAGTTGAATCACATGCAGTTTTTGGTCCTACGAGCAAGAGTTGTTTTCTGGTAAGGAAAGTCACTATTGTGCTCCCATTGCCATACACAGTGCAAATAGCACTGGCGTCTGTTCCCAGCAACTACAGTGTATTGGACTGAAGAGGAGCTACTGTTCTTGTCAGTTTCCTAAGCAGAGTTGAACTAGATATGGCCCTGTGTGTAGGAAGCACAGTTCTTTTGTTCTGAGCAAGCTCACTGTTCTGGCACTATGGGAAACACAGTAGAGTAGAAGAGTGCTCTTTTCTCAAAAGCAGAGTGTGTTTCTTGTAAGGCGAGGTAGCGTTTGTTTCCCAGTCCTAAATAGAGTTGAATACCATGCAGTTTCAGGTCCTACGAGTAAGAGTTGTTTTCTGGTAAGGAAAGTCACTATTGTGCTCCCATTGCCATACACAGTGTAAATAGCACTGGCGTCTGTTCCCAGCAACAACAGTGTATTGGACTGAAGAGGAGCTACTGTTCTTGTCAGTTTCCTAAGCAGAACTGAACTAGGTATGGCCCGTGTGTGTAGGAAGCACAGCTCTTTTGTTCTGAGCAAGCTCACTGTTTGGACCCCATAGGAAACACAGTAGAGTAGAAGAGTGCTCTTTTCTCAAAAGCAGAGTGTGTTTCTTGTAAGGCGAGCTAGCGTTTGTTTCCCAGTCCTAAATGGAGTTGAATACCATGCAGTTTCAAGTCCTACGAGCAAGAGTTGTTTTCTGGTAAGGAAAGTCACTATTGAGCTCCCATTGCCATACACAGTGCAAATAGCTCTCGCGTCTGTTCCCAGCAAGTACAGTGTATTGGACTGAAGAGGAGCTGCTGTTCTTGTCAGTTTCCTAAGCAGAGTTGAACTAGATATGGACCGTGTGTGTAGGAAGCACAGTTCTTTTGTTCTGAGCAAGCTCACTTTTCTGCCTTATAGGAAACACAGTAGAGTAGAAGAGTGCTCTTTTCTCAAAAGCAGAGTGTTTCTTGTAAGGCGAGCTAGCGTTTGTTTCCCAGTCCTAAATGGAGTTGAATCACATACAGTTTTTGGTCCTACGAGCAAGAGTTGTTTTCTGGTAAGGAATGTCACTATTGTGCTCCCATTGCCATACACAGTGCAAATAGCACTGGCGTCTGTTCCCAGCAACTACAGTGTATTGGACTGAAGAGGAGCTACTGTTCTTGTCAGTTTCCTAAGCAGAGTTGAACTAGATATGGCCCTGTGTGTAGGAAGCACAGTTCTTTTGTTCTGAGCAAGCTCACTGTTCTGGCACTATGGGAAACACAGTAGAGTAGAAGAGTGCTCTTTTCTCAAAAGCAGAGTGTGTTTCTTGTAAGGCGAGGTAGCGTTTGTTTCCCAGTCCTAAATAGAGTTGAATACCATGCAGTTTCAGGTCCTACGAGTAAGAGTTGTTTTCTGGTAAGGAAAGTCACTATTGTGCTCCCATTGCCATACACAGTGTAAATAGCACTGGCATCTGTTCCCAGCAACAACAGTGTATTGGACTGAAGAGGAGCTACTGTTCTTGTCAGTTTCCTAAGCAGAACTGAACTAGGTATGGCCCGTGTGTGTAGGAAGCACAGCTCTTTTGTTCTGAGCAAGCTCACTGTTTGGACCCCATAGGAAACACAGTAGAGTAGAAGAGTGCTCTTTTCTCAAAAGCAGAGTGTGTTTCTTGTAAGGCGAGCTAGCGTTTGTTTCCCAGTCCTAAATGGAGTTGAATACCATGCAGTTTCAGGTCCTACCAGCAAGAGTTGTTTTCTGGTAAGGAAAGTCACTATTGAGCTCCCATTGCCATACACAGTGCAAATAGCTCTCGCGTCTGTTCCCAGCAAGTACAGTGTATTGGACTGAAGAGGAGCTGCTGTTCTTGTCAGTTTCCTAAGCAGAGTTGAACTAGATATGGACCGTGTGTGTAGGAAGCACAGTTCTTTTGTTCTGAGCAAGCTCACTGTTCTGGCCCTATAGGAAACACAGTAGAGTAGAAGAGTGCTCTTTTCTCAAAAGCAGAGTGTGTTTTTTGTAAGGCGAGCTAGCGTTTGTTTCCCAGTCCTAAATGGAGTTGAATCACATGCAGTTTTTGGTCTACGAGCAAGAGTTGTTTTCTGGTAAGGAAAGTCACTATTGTGCTCCCATTGCCATACACAGTGGAAATAGCACTGGCGTCTGTTCCCAGCAACTACAGTGTATTGGACTGAAGAGGAGCTACTGTTCTTGTCAGTTTCCTAAGCAGAGTTGAACTAGATATGGCCCTGTGTGTAGGAAGCACAGTTCTTTTGTTCTGAGCAAGCTCACTGTTCTGGCACTATGGGAAACACAGTAGAGTAGAAGAGTGCTCTTTTCTCAAAAGCAGAGTGTGTTTCTTGTAAGGCGAGCTAGCGTTTGTTTCCCAGTCCTAAATAGAGTTGAATACCATGCAGTTTCAGGTCCTACGAGTAAGAGTTGTTTTCTGGTAAGGAAAGTCACTATTGAGCTCCCATTGCCATACACAGTACAAATAGCTCTCGCGTCTGTTCCCAGCAAGTACAGTGTATTGGACTGAAGAGGCGCTACTGTTCTTGTCAGTTTTCTAAGCAGAGTTGAACTAGATATGTCCCGTGTGTGTAGGAAGCACAGTTCTTTTGTTCTGAGCAAGCTCACTGTTCAGACACCATAGGAAACACAGTAGAGTAGAAGAGTGTTCTTTTCTCAAAAGCAGAAAGTGTTTTTTGTAAGGCGAGCTAGCGTTTGTTTCCCAGTCCTAAGTGGAGTTGAATCACATGCAGATTCTGGTCCTACAACAAGAGTTGTTTTATGGTAAGAAGAATCACTATTGCGCTCCCATTGTCATACACAGGGCAAATAGCACTGTCGTTTGTTCCCAGCATGTACAGTGTATTGGACTGAAGAGGAGCTACTGTTCCTGTCAGTTTCCTAAGCAGAGTTGAACTAGATATGGCCCGTGTGTGTAGGAAGCACAGTTCTTTTGTTCTGAGCAAGCTCACTGTTAGGACCCCATAGGAAACACAGTAGAGTAGGAGAGTGCTCTTTTCTCAAAAGCAGAGTGTGTTTCTTGTAAGGCGAGCTAGCGTTTGTTTCCCAGTCCTAAATGGAGTTGAATCACATGCAGTTTTTGTTCCTACGAGCAAGAGTTGTTTTCTGGTAAGGAAAGTCACACTTGCACTCCCATTGCCATACACAGTGCAAATAGCTCTCGTGTCTGTTCCCAGCAAGTACAGTGTATTGGACTGAAGAGGAGCTACTGTTCTTGTCAGTTTCCTAAGCACAGTTGAACTAGATGTGGCCCGTGTGTGTAGGAAGCACAGTTCTTTTGTTCTGAGCAAGCTCACTGTTCTGGCCCTATACGAAAAACAGTAGAGTGGAAGAATGCTCATTTCTCAAGGGCAGAGTGTGTTTCTTTTAAGGCGAGTTAGTGTTTGTTTCTCAGTCCTACATGGAGTTGAATCCCATGCAGTTTCTGGTCCTATGAACAAGAGTTATTTTCTGGTAAAAAAAGTCACTATTGCACTCCCATTGCCATACACAGTGCAAACAGCTCTCCCGTCTGTTCCCAGCAAGTAGAGTGTATTGGACTGAAGAGTAGCTACTGTTCTTGTCAGTTACCTAAGCAGTGTTGAAATAGATATGGCCAGTGTGTGTCGGAAGCACAGTTCTTTTGTTCTGAGCAAGCTCACTGTTCTGGTTCCATAGGAAACACAGTAGAGTAGAAGAGTGCTCTTTTATCAAAAGCAGAGTGTGTTTCTTGTAAGGCGAGTTATTGTTTGTTTCCCAGTCCTACATGGAGTTGGATCCCATGCAGTTTCTCGTCATATGAGCTTGAGTTATTTTCTGGTAAAAAGAGTCACTATTGCACTCCCATTGCCATACACAGTGCAAACAGCTCTCCCGTCTGTTCCCAGCAAGTAGAGTGTATTGGACTGAAGAGGAGCTACTGTTCTTGTCAGTTTCCTAAGCAGTGTTGAAATAGATATGGCCCGTGTGTAGGAAGCACAGTTCTTTTGTTCTGAGCAAGCTCACTGTTCTGGCCGTATAGGAAACACAGTAGAGTAGAAGAGTGCTCTTTTCTCAAAAGCAGAGTGTGTTTCTTGTAAGGCGAGCTAGCATTTGTTTCCCAGTCCTAAATGGAGTTGAATCACATGCAGTTTCTGGTCCTACGACAAGAGTTGTTTTCTGGTAAGAAGTGTCACTATTGCGCTTCCATTGTTATACACAGGGCAAATAGCACTGGCGTCTATTCCTAGCATGTACAGTGTATTGGACTGAAGAGGATCTACTGTTCTTGTCAGTTTCCTAAGCAGAGTTAAACCAAATATGCCCCGTGTGTGTAGGAAGCACAGTTCTTTTGTTCTGAGCAAGCTCACTGTGCAGACGCCATGAGAAACACAGTGAAGCAGAAGAGTGCTCTTTTCTCAAAAGCAGAGTGTGTTTATTGTAAGGCGAGCTAGCATTTGTTTCCCAGTCCTAAATGGAGTTGAATCACATCCATTTTCTGGTCCTACAAGCAAGAGTTATTTTCGGGTAAAAAGAGTCACTATTGAGAACCCATTGCCATACACAGTGCAAATAGCACTCGCGTCTGTTCCCAGCAAGTACAGTGTATTGGACTGAAGAGGAGCTACTGTTCTTGTCAGTTTCCTAAGCAGTGTTGAAATAGATATGGCCCCGGTGTGTTGGAAGCACAGTTCTTTTGTTCTGAGCAAGCTGACTGTTCTGGTTCCATAGGAAACACTGTAGAGTAGAAGAGTGCTCTTTTCTCAAAAGCAGAGTGTGTTTCTTGTAAGGCGAGTTACTGTTTGTTTCCCAGTCCCACATGGAGTTGAATCACATGCAGTTCTGTTCCTACGACAAGAGTTGTTTTCTGGTAAGAAGAGTCACTATTGTGCTCCCATTGTCATACACAGGGCTAATAGCACTCGTGTCTGTTCCCAGCAAGTACAGTGTATTGGACTGAAGAAGAGCTACTGTTCTTGTCAGTTTCCTAAGCACAGTTGAACTAGATATGGCACGTGTGTGTCGAAAGCACAGTTCTTTTGTTCGGAGCAAAGGCACTGTTCTGGCCCTATACGAAAAACAGTAAAGTAGAAGAATGCTCATTTCTCAAAAGCAGAGTGTGTTTCTTTTAAGGCGAGTTAGTGTTTGTTTCCCAGTCCTACATGGAGTTGAATCCCATGCAGTTTCTGGTCCTACGAGCAAGAGTTATTTTCTGGTAAAAAGAGTCACTATTGCGCTCCCATTGTCATACACAGGGCTAATAGCACTCGTGTCTGTTCCCAGCAAGTACAGTGTATTGGACTGAAGAGGAGCTACTGTTCTTGTCAGTTTCCTAAGCAGTGTTGAAATAGATATGGCCCGTGTGTGTAGGAAGCACAGTTCTTTTGTTCTGAACAAGCTCACTGTTCTGGTTCCATAGGAAACACAGTAGAGTAGAAGAGTGCTCTTTTCTCAAAAGCAGAGTGTGTTTCTTGTAAGGCGAGTTACTGTTTGTTTCCCAGTCCTACATGGAGTTGAATCCCATGCAGTTTCTGGTCGTACGAGCAAGAGTTATTTTCTGGTAAAAAGAGTCACTATTGCGCTCCCATTGCCGTACACAGTGCAAATAGCACTATAGTCTGTTCCCAGCAAGTACTTTGTATTGGACTGAAGAGGAACTACTGTTCTTGTCAGTTTCCTAAGCAGAGTTGAACTAGATATTGCCCCTGTGTGTAGGAAGCACAGTTCTTTTGTTCTGAGCAAGCTCACTGTTCGGACCCTATGAGAAACACAGTGAAGCAGAAGAGTGCTCTTTTCTTAAAAGCAGAGTGTGTTTCTTGTAAGGCGAGCTAGCGTTTGTTTCCCGGTCCTAAATGGAGTTGAATCACATGCAGTTTCTGGTCCTACGAGCAAGAGTTGTTTTCTGGTAAGGAAAGTCACTATTGTGCTCCCTTTGCCATAAACAGTGCAAATAGCACTCGTGTCTGTTCCCAGCAAGTACAGTGTATTGGACTGAAGAGAAGCTATTGTTCTTGTCAGTTTCCTAAGCAGAGTTGAACTAGATATGGCCCGTGTGTGTAGGAAGCACAGTTCTTTTGTTCTGAGCAAGCTCACTCTTCAGACCCCATAGGAAACACAGTAGAGCAGAAGAGTGCTCTTTTCTCAGAAGCAGAGTGTGTTTCTTGTACGGTGAGCTAGCGTTAGATTTCCAGACCTAAATGGAGTTGAATCACATGCAGTCTCTGGTCCTTCAACAAGAGTTGTTTTATGGTAAGAAGAGTCACTATTGTGCTCCCATTGTCATACACAGGGCAAATAGCACTGGCGTCTGTTCAAAGCAAGTACAGTGTATTGGACTGAAGAGGAGCTACTGTTCTTGTCAGTTTCCTAAGCAAAGTTGAACTATATATGGCCCGTGTGTGTAGGAAGCACAGTTCTTTTGTTCTGAGCAAGCTCACTCTTCAGACCCCATAGGAAACACAGTAGAGCAGAGGTGTGCTCTTTTCTCAAAAGCAGAGTTTGTTTCTTGTAAGGGGAGCTAGCGTTTGTTTCCCAGTCCTAAATGGAGTTGAATCACATGCAGTTTTTGGTCCTACGAGCAAGAGTTGTTTTCTGGAAAGAAGAGTCACTATTGCGCTCCCATTGTCATACACAGGGCAAATAGCACTCGCGTCTGTTTCCAGCAAGTACAGTGTATTGGACTGAAGAAGAGCTACTGTTCTTGTCAGTTTCCTAAGCACAGTTGAACTAGATATGGCACGTGTGTGTAGGAAGCACAGTTCTTTTGTTCTGAACAAGCTCACTGTTCTGGCCCTATATGAAAAACAATAGAGTAGAAGAATGCTCATTTCTCAGAAGCAGAGTGTGTTTCTTTTAAGGCAAGTTAGTGTTTGTTTCCCAGTCCTACATGGAGTTGAATCCCATATAGTTTCTGATCCAACGAGCAAGAGTTATATTCCGGTAAAAAGAGTCACTATTGAGAACCCATTGCCATACACATTGCAAATAGCCCTGGCGACTGTTTCCAGAAAGTACAGTGTATTGGACTGAAGAGGAGCTACTGTTCTTGTCAGTTTCCTAAGCAGTGTTGAAATAGATATGGCCCGTGTGTGTAGAAAGCACAGTTCTTTTGTTCTGAGCAAGCTCACTGTTCTGGTTCCACAGAAAACACAGTAGAGTAGAAGAGTGCTCTTTTCTCAAAAGCAGACTGTGTTTTTTGTAAGGCGAGTTACTGTTTGTTTCCCAGTCCTACATAAAGTTGGATCCCATGCAGTTTCTGGTCCTACGAGCAAGAGTTATTTTCTGGTAAAAAGCGTCACTATTGCGCTCCCATTGCCATACACAGTTCAAATAGCACTGTCGTCTGTTCCCAGCAAGTACAGTGTATTGGACTGAAGAGTAGCTACTGTCTTGTCAGTTTCCTAAGCAGAATTGAACTAAATATGGCCCGTGTGTGTAGAAAGCACAGTTCTTTCGTTCTGAGCAAGCTCACTGTTCTGGCACTATGGGAAACACAGTAGAGTAGAAGAGTGCTCTTTTCTCAAAAGCAGAGTGTGTTTCTAGTAAGGCGAGTTACTGTTTGTTTCCCAGTCCTACATGGAGTTGAATCCCATGCAGTTTCTGGTCCTACGAGCAAGAGTTATTTTCTGGTAAAAAGAGTCACTATTGCGCTCCCATTCTCATACACAGGGCAAATAGCACTGGTGTCTGTTCCCAGCAAGTACATTGTATTGGATTGAAGAGGATCTACTGTTCTTGTCAGTTTCCTAAGCAGAATTGAACTAGATATGGCCGTGTGTTTAGGAAGCACAGTTCTTTCGTTCTGAGCAAGCTCACTGTTCTGGCACTATGGGAAACACAGTAGAGTAGAAGAGTGCTCTCTTCTCAAAAGTAGAGTGTGTTTCTTGTAAGGCGAGCTAGCGTTTGTTTCCCAGTCCTAAATGGAGTTGAATCCCATGCAGTTTCTGGTCCTACGAGCAAGAGTTGTTTTCTCTTAAGAAGAGTCACTATTGCGCTCCCATTGTCATACACAGGGCAAATAGCACTCGTGTCTGTTCCCAGCAAGTACAGTGTATTGGACTGAAGAGGAGCTACTGTTCTTGTCAGTTTCCTAAGCAGAGTTGAACTAGATATGGCCCCTGTGTGTAGGAAGCACAGTTCTTTGTTGTGAGCAAGCTCACTGTTCGGACCCCATAGGAAACACCGTAGAGTAGAAGAGTGCTCTTTTCTCAAAAGCAGAGTGTGTTTCTTGTAAGGCGGCTAGCGTTTGTTTCCCAATCTTAAATGGAGCTGAATCACATGCAGTTTCTGGTCCTACGAGCAAGAGATGTTTTCTGGTAAGATGAGTCACTATTGCGCTCCCATTGTCATACACAGGTTAAATAGCACTGGCGTCTGTTCCCAGCATGTACAGTGTATTGGACTGAAGAGCATCTACTGTTCTTGTCAGTTTCCTAAGCAGAATTGAACTAGATATGGCCCTGTGTGTAGGAAGCACAGTTCTTTTGTTCTGAGCAAGCTCACTGTTCTGGCACTATGGGAAACACAGTAGAGTAGAAGAGTGCTCTTTTCTCAAAAGCAGAGTGTGTTTCTTGTAAGGCGAGGTAGCGTTTGTTTCCCAGTCCTAAATAGAGTTGAATACCATGCACTTTCAGGTCCTACGAGTAAGAGTTGTTTTCTGGTAAGGAAAGTCACTATTGTGCTCCCATTGCCATACACAGTGTAAATAGCACTGGCGTCTGTTCCCAGCAACAACAGTGTATTGGACTGAAGAGGAGCTACTGTTCTTGTCAGTTTCCTAAGCAGAACTGAACTAGGTATGGCCCGTGTGTGTAGGAAGCACAGCTCTTTTGTTCTGAGCAAGCTCACTGTTTGGACCCCATAGGAAACACAGTAGAGTAGAAGAGTGCTCTTTTCTCAAAAGCAGAGTGTGTTTCTTGTAAGGCGAGCTAGCGTTTGTTTCCCAGTCCTAAATGGAGTTGAATACCATGCAGTTTCAGGTCCTACGAGCAAGAGTTGTTTTCTGGTAAGGAAAGTCACTATTGAGCTCCCATTGCCATACACAGTGCAAATAGCTCTCGCGTCTGTTCCCAGCAAGTACAGTGTATTGGACTGAAGAGGAGCTGCTGTTCTTGTCAGTTTCCTAAGCAGAGTTGAACTAGATATGGACCGTGTGTGTAGGAAGCACAGTTCTTTTGTTCTGAGCAAGCTCACTTTTCTGCCTTATAGGAAACACAGTAGAGTAGAAGAGTGCTCTTTTCTCAAAAGCAGAGTGTGTTTTTTGTAAGGCGAGCTAGCGTTTGTTTCCCAGTCCTAAATGGAGTTGAATCACATGCAGTTTTTGGTCTACGAGCAAGAGTTGTTTTCTGGTAAGGAAAGTCACTATTGTGCTCCCATTGCCATACACAGTGCAAATAGCACTGGCGTCTGTTCCCAGCAACTACAGTGTATTGGACTGAAGAGGAGCTACTGTTCTTGTCAGTTTCCTAAGCAGAGTTGAACTAGATATGGCCCTGTGTGTAGGAAGCACAGTTCTTTTGTTCTGAGCAAGCTCACTGTTCTGGCACTATGGGAAACACAGTAGAGTAGAAGAGTGCTCTTTTCTCAAAAGCAGAGTGTGTTTCTTGTAAGGCGAGCTAGCGTTTGTTTCCCAGTCCTAAATAGAGTTGAATACCATGCAGTTTCAGGTCCTACGAGTAAGAGTTGTTTTCTGGTAAGGAAAGTCACTATTGAGCTCCCATTGCCATACACAGTACAAATAGCTCTCGCGTCTGTTCCCAGCAAGTACAGTGTATTGGACTGAAGAGGCGCTACTGTTCTTGTCAGTTTCCTAAGCAGAGTTGAACTAGATATGTCCCGTGTGTGTAGGCAGCACAGTTCTTTTGTTCTGAGCAAGCTCACTGTTCAGACACCATAGGAAACACAGTAGAGTAGAAGAGTGTTCTTTTCTCAAAAGCAGAAAGTGTTTTTTGTAAGGCGAGCTAGCGTTTGTTTCCCAGTCCTAAGTGGAGTTGAATCACATGCAGATTCTGGTCCTACAACAAGAGTTGTTTTATGGTAAGAAGAATCACTATTGCGCTCCCATTGTCATACACAGGGCAAATAGCACTGTCGTTTGTTCCCAGCATGTACAGTGTATTGGACTGAAGAGGAGCTACTGTTCCTGTCAGTTTCCTAAGCAGAGTTGAACTAGATATGGCCCGTGTGTGTAGGAAGCACAGTTCTTTTGTTCTGAGCAGGCTCACTGTTAGGACCCCATAGGAAACACAGTAGAGTAGGAGAGTGCTCTTTTCTCAAAAGCAGAGTGTGTTTCTTGTAAGGCGAGCTAGCGTTTGTTTCCCAGTCCTAAATGGAGTTGAATCACATGCAGTTTTTGTTCCTACGAGCAAGAGTTGTTTTCTGGTAAGGAAAGTCACACTTGCACTCCCATTGCCATACACAGTGCAAATAGCTCTCGTGTCTGTTCCCAGCAAGTACAGTGTATTGGACTGAAGAGGAGCTACTGTTCTTGTCAGTTTCCTAAGCACAGTTGAACTAGATGTGGCCCGTGTGTGTAGGAAGCACAGTTCTTTTGTTCTGAGCAAGCTCACTGTTCTGGCCCTATACGAAAAACAGTAGAGTGGAAGAATGCTCATTTCTCAAGGGCAGAGTGTGTTTCTTTTAAGGCGAGTTAGTGTTTGTTTCTCAGTCCTACATGGAGTTGAATCCCATGCAGTTTCTGGTCCTATGAACAAGAGTTATTTTCTGGTAAAAAGAGTCACTATTGCACTCCCATTGCCATACACAGTGCAAACAGCTCTCCCGTCTGTTCCCAGCAAGTAGAGTGTATTGGACTGAAGAGTAGCTACTGTTCTTGTCAGTTACCTAAGCAGTGTTGAAATAGATATGGCCAGTGTGTGTCGGAAGCACAGTTCTTTTGTTCTGAGCAAGCTCACTGTTCTGGTTCCATAGGAAACACAGTAGAGTAGAAGAGTGCTCTTTTATCAAAAGCAGAGTGTGTTTCTTGTAAGGCGAGTTATTGTTTGTTTCCCAGTCCTACATGGAGTTGGATCCCATGCAGTTTCTGGTCATATGAGCTTGAGTTATTTTCTGGTAAAAAGAGTCACTATTGCACTCCCATTGCCATACACAGTGCAAACAGCTCTCCCGTCTGTTCCCAGCAAGTAGAGTGTATTGGACTGAAGAGGAGCTACTGTTCTTGTCAGTTTCCTAAGCAGTGTTGAAATAGATATGGCCCGTGTGTAGGAAGCACAGTTCTTTTGTTCTGAGCAAGCTCACTGTTCTGGCCGTATAGGAAACACAGTAGAGTAGAAGAGTGCTCTTTTCTCAAAAGCAGAGTGTGTTTCTTGTAAGGCGAGCTAGCATTTGTTTCCCAGTCCTAAATGGAGTTGAATCACATGCAGTTTCTGGTCCTACGACAAGAGTTGTTTTCTGGTAAGAAGTGTCACTATTGCGCTTCCATTGTTATACACAGGGCAAATAGCACTGGCGTCTATTCCTAGCATGTACAGTGTATTGGACTGAAGAGGATCTACTGTTCTTGTCAGTTTCCTAAGCAGAGTTAAACCAAATATGCCCCGTGTGTGTAGGAAGCACAGTTCTTTTGTTCTGAGCAAGCTCACTGTGCAGACGCCATGAGAAACACAGTGAAGCAGAAGAGTGCTCTTTTCTCAAAAGCAGAGTGTGTTTATTGTAAGGCGAGCTAGCATTTGTTTCCCAGTCCTAAATGGAGTTGAATCACATCCATTTTCTGGTCCTACAAGCAAGAGTTATTTTCGGGTAAAAAGAGTCACTATTGAGAACCCATTGCCATACACAGTGCAAATAGCACTCGCGTCTGTTCCCAGCAAGTACAGTGTATTGGACTGAAGAGGAGCTACTGTTCTTGTCAGTTTCCTAAGCAGTGTTGAAATAGATATGGCCCCGGTGTGTTGGAAGCACAGTTCTTTTGTTCTGAGCAAGCTGACTGTTCTGGTTCCATAGGAAACACTGTAGAGTAGAAGAGTGCTCTTTTCTCAAAAGCAGAGTGTGTTTCTTGTAAGGCGAGTTACTGTTTGTTTCCCAGTCCCACATGGAGTTGAATCACATGCAGTTCTGTTCCTACGACAAGAGTTGTTTTCTGGTAAGAAGAGTCACTATTGTGCTCCCATTGTCATACACAGGGCTAATAGCACTCGTGTCTGTTCCCAGCAAGTACAGTGTATTGGACTGAAGAAGAGCTACTGTTCTTGTCAGTTTCCTAAGCACAGTTGAACTAGATATGGCACGTGTGTGTCGAAAGCACAGTTCTTTTGTTCGGAGCAAAGGCACTGTTCTGGCCCTATACGAAAAACAGTAAAGTAGAAGAATGCTCATTTCTCAAAAGCAGAGTGTGTTTCTTTTAAGGCGAGTTAGTGTTTGTTTCCCAGTCCTACATGGAGTTGAATCCCATGCAGTTTCTGGTCCTACGAGCAAGAGTTATTTTCTGGTAAAAAGAGTCACTATTGCGCTCCCATTGTCATACACAGGGCTAATAGCACTCGTGTCTGTTCCCAGCAAGTACAGTGTATTGGACTGAAGAGGAGCTACTGTTCTTGTCAGTTTCCTAAGCAGTGTTGAAATAGATATGGCCCGTGTGTGTAGGAAGCACAGTTCTTTTGTTCTGAACAAGCTCACTGTTCTGGTTCCATAGGAAACACAGTAGAGTAGAAGAGTGCTCTTTTCTCAAAAGCAGAGTGTGTTTCTTGTAAGGCGAGTTACTGTTTGTTTCCCAGTCCTACATGGAGTTGAATCCCATGCAGTTTCTGGTCGTACGAGCAAGAGTTATTTTCTGGTAAAAAGAGTCACTATTGCGCTCCCATTGCCGTACACAGTGCAAATAGCACTATAGTCTGTTCCCAGCAAGTACTTTGTATTGGACTGAAGAGGAACTACTGTTCTTGTCAGTTTCCTAAGCAGAGTTGAACTAGATATTGCCCCTGTGTGTAGGAAGCACAGTTCTTTTGTTCTGAGCAAGCTCACTGTTCGGACCCTATGAGAAACACAGTGAAGCAGAAGAGTGCTCTTTTCTTAAAAGCAGAGTGTGTTTCTTGTAAGGCGAGCTAGCGTTTGTTTCCCGGTCCTAAATGGAGTTGAATCACATGCAGTTTCTGGTCCTACGAGCAAGAGTTGTTTTCTGGTAAGGAAAGTCACTATTGTGCTCCCTTTGCCATAAACAGTGCAAATAGCACTCGTGTCTGTTCCCAGCAAGTACAGTGTATTGGACTGAAGAGAAGCTATTGTTCTTGTCAGTTTCCTAAGCAGAGTTGAACTAGATATGGCCCGTGTGTGTAGGAAGCACAGTTCTTTTGTTCTGAGCAAGCTCACTCTTCAGACCCCATAGGAAACACAGTAGAGCAGAAGAGTGCTCTTTTCTCAGAAGCAGAGTGTGTTTCTTGTACGGTGAGCTAGCGTTAGATTTCCAGACCTAAATGGAGTTGAATCACATGCAGTCTCTGGTCCTTCAACAAGAGTTGTTTTATGGTAAGAAGAGTCACTATTGTGCTCCCATTGTCATACACAGGGCAAATAGCACTGGCGTCTGTTCAAAGCAAGTACAGTGTATTGGACTGAAGAGGAGCTACTGTTCTTGTCAGTTTCCTAAGCAAAGTTGAACTATATATGGCCCGTGTGTGTAGGAAGCACAGTTCTTTTGTTCTGAGCAAGCTCACTCTTCAGACCCCATAGGAAACACAGTAGAGCAGAGGTGTGCTCTTTTCTCAAAAGCAGAGTTTGTTTCTTGTAAGGGGAGCTAGCGTTTGTTTCCCAGTCCTAAATGGAGTTGAATCACATGCAGTTTTTGGTCCTACGAGCAAGAGTTGTTTTCTGGAAAGAAGAGTCACTATTGCGCTCCCATTGTCATACACAGGGCAAATAGCACTCGCGTCTGTTTCCAGCAAGTACAGTGTATTGGACTGAAGAAGAGCTACTGTTCTTGTCAGTTTCCTAAGCACAGTTGAACTAGATATGGCACGTGTGTGTAGGAAGCACAGTTCTTTTGTTCTGAACAAGCTCACTGTTCTGGCCCTATATGAAAAACAATAGAGTAGAAGAATGCTCATTTCTCAGAAGCAGAGTGTGTTTCTTTTAAGGCAAGTTAGTGTTTGTTTCCCAGTCCTACATGGAGTTGAATCCCATATAGTTTCTGATCCAACGAGCAAGAGTTATATTCCGGTAAAAAGAGTCACTATTGAGAACCCATTGCCATACACATTGCAAATAGCCCTGGCGACTGTTTCCAGAAAGTACAGTGTATTGGACTGAAGAGGAGCTACTGTTCTTGTCAGTTTCCTAAGCAGTGTTGAAATAGATATGGCCCGTGTGTGTAGAAAGCACAGTTCTTTTGTTCTGAGCAAGCTCACTGTTCTGGTTCCACAGAAAACACAGTAGAGTAGAAGAGTGCTCTTTTCTCAAAAGCAGACTGTGTTTTTTGTAAGGCGAGTTACTGTTTGTTTCCCAGTCCTACATAAAGTTGGATCCCATGCAGTTTCTGGTCCTACGAGCAAGAGTTATTTTCTGGTAAAAAGCGTCACTATTGCGCTCCCATTGCCATACACAGTTCAAATAGCACTGTCGTCTGTTCCCAGCAAGTACAGTGTATTGGACTGAAGAGTAGCTACTGTCTTGTCAGTTTCCTAAGCAGAATTGAACTAAATATGGCCCGTGTGTGTAGAAAGCACAGTTCTTTCGTTCTGAGCAAGCTCACTGTTCTGGCACTATGGGAAACACAGTAGAGTAGAAGAGTGCTCTTTTCTCAAAAGCAGAGTGTGTTTCTAGTAAGGCGAGTTACTGTTTGTTTCCCAGTCCTACATGGAGTTGAATCCCATGCAGTTTCTGGTCCTACGAGCAAGAGTTATTTTCTGGTAAAAAGAGTCACTATTGCGCTCCCATTCTCATACACAGGGCAAATAGCACTGGTGTCTGTTCCCAGCAAGTACATTGTATTGGATTGAAGAGGATCTACTGTTCTTGTCAGTTTCCTAAGCAGAATTGAACTAGATATGGCCGTGTGTTTAGGAAGCACAGTTCTTTCGTTCTGAGCAAGCTCACTGTTCTGGCACTATGGGAAACACAGTAGAGTAGAAGAGTGCTCTCTTCTCAAAAGTAGAGTGTGTTTCTTGTAAGGCGAGCTAGCGTTTGTTTCCCAGTCCTAAATGGAGTTGAATCCCATGCAGTTTCTGGTCCTACGAGCAAGAGTTGTTTTCTCTTAAGAAGAGTCACTATTGCGCTCCCATTGTCATACACAGGGCAAATAGCACTCGTGTCTGTTCCCAGTAAGTACAGTGTATTGGACTGAAGAGGAGCTACTGTTCTTGTCAGTTTCCTAAGCAGAGTTGAACTAGATATGGCCCCTGTGTGTAGGAAGCACAGTTCTTTGTTGTGAGCAAGCTCACTGTTCGGACCCCATAGGAAACACCGTAGAGTAGAAGAGTGCTCTTTTCTCAAAAGCAGAGTGTGTTTCTTGTAAGGCGGCTAGCGTTTGTTTCCCAATCTTAAATGGAGCTGAATCACATGCAGTTTCTGGTCCTACGAGCAAGAGATGTTTTCTGGTAAGATGAGTCACTATTGCGCTCCCATTGTCATACACAGGTTAAATAGCACTGGCGTCTGTTCCCAGCATGTACAGTGTATTGGACTGAAGAGCATCTACTGTTCTTGTCAGTTTCCTAAGCAGAAATTGAACTAGATATGGCCCTGTGTGTAGGAAGCACAGTTTCTTTTGTTCTGAGCAAGCTCACTGTTCTGGCACTATGGGAAACACAGTAGAGTAGAAGAGTGCTCTTTTCTCAAAAGCAGAGTGTGTTTTCTTGTAAGGCGAGGTAGCGTTTGTTTTCCCAGTCCTAAATAGAGTTGAATACCATGCAGTTTTCAGGTCCTACGAGTAAGAGTTGTTTTTCTGGTAAGGAAAGTCACTATTGTGCTCCCATTGCCATACACAGTGTAAATAGCACTGGCGTCTGTTCCCAGCAACAACAGTGTATTGGGACTGAAGAGGAGCTACTGTTCTTGTCAGTTTCCTAAGCAGAACTGAACTAGGTATGGCCCGTGTGTGTAGGAAGCACAGCTCTTTTTGTTCTGAGCAAGCTCACTGTTTGGACCCCATAGGAAACCACAGTAGAGTAGAAGAGTGCTCTTTTCTCAAAAGCAGAGTGTGTTTCTTGTAAGGCGAGCTAGCGTTTTGTTTTCCCAGTCCTAAATGGAGTTGAATACCATGCAGTTTCAGGTCCTACGAGCAAGAGTTGTTTTTCTGGTAAGGAAAGTCACTATTGAGCTCCCATTGCCATACACAGTGCAAATAGCTCTCGCGTCTGTTCCCAGCAAGTACAGTGTATTGGACTGAAGAGGAGCTGCTGTTCTTGTCAGTTTCCTAAGCAGAGTTGAACTAGATATGGACCGTGTGTGTAGGAAGCACAGTTCTTTTGTTCTGAGCAAGCTCACTTTTCTGCCTTATAGGAAACACAGTAGAGTAGAAGAGTGCTCTTTTCTCAAAAGCAGAGTGTGTTTTTTTGTAAGGCGAGCTAGCGTTTGTTTCCCAGTCCTAAATGGAGTTGAATCACATGCAGTTTTTGGTCTACGAGCAAGAGTTGTTTTCTGGTAAGGAAAGTCCACTATTGTGCTCCCATTGCCATACACAGTGCAAATAGCACTGGCGTCTGTTCCCAGCAACTACAGTGTATTGGACTGAAGAGGAGCTACTGTTCTTGTCAGTTTTCCTAAGCAGAGTTGAACTAGATATGGCCCTGTGTGTAGGAAGGCACAGTTTCTTTTGTTCTGAGCAAGCTCACTGTTCTGGCACTATGGGAAACACAGTAGAGTTGAAGAGTGCTCTTTTCTCAAAAGCAGAGTGTGTTTCTTGTAAGGCGAGCTAGCGTTTGTTTCTCAGTCCTAAATAGAGTTGAATACCATGCAGTTTCAGGTCCTACGAGTAAGAGTTGTTTTCTGGTAAGGAAAGTCACTATTGAGCTCCCATTGCCATACACAGTACAAATAGCTCTCGCGTCTGTTCCCAGCAAGTACAGTGTATTGGACTGAAGAGGCGCTACTGTTTCTTGTCAGTTTTCCTAAGCAGAGTTGAACTAGATATGTCCCGTGTGTGTAGGAAGCACAGTTCTTTTTGTTCTGAGCAAGCTCACTGTTCAGACACCATAGGAAACACAGTAGAGTAGAAGAGTGTTTCTTTTCTCAAAAGCAGAAAGTGTTTTTTGTAAGGCGAGCTAGCGTTTGTTTCCCAGTCCTAAGTGGAGTTGAATCACATGCAGATTCTGGTCCTACAACAAGAGTTGTTTTATGGTAAGAAGAATCACTATTGCGCTCCCATTGTCATACACAGGGCAAATAGCACTGTCGTTTGTTCCCAGCATGTACAGTGTATTGGACTGAAGAGGAGCTACTGTTCCTGTCAGTTTTCCTAAGCAGAGTTGAACTAGATATGGCCCGTGTGTTCTGAGCAAGCTCACTGTTAGGACCCCATAGGAAACACAGTAGAGTAGGAGAGTGCTCTTTTCTCAAAAGCAGAGTGTGTTTCTTGTAAGGCGAGCTAGCGTTTGTTTCCCAGTCCTAAATGGAGTTGAATCACATGCAGTTTTTGTTCCTACGAGCAAGAGTTGTTTTCTGGTAAGGAAAGTCACACTTGCACTCCCATTGCCATACACAGTGCAAATAGCTCTCGTGTCTGTTCCCAGCAAGTACAGTGTATTGGACTGAAGAGGAGCTACTGTTCTTGTCAGTTTCCTAAGCACAGTTGAACTAGATGTGGCCCGTGTGTGTAGGAAGCACAGTTCTTTTGTTCTGAGCAAGCTCACTGTTCTGGCCCTATACGAAAAACAGTAGAGTGGAAGAATGCTCATTTCTCAAGGGCAGAGTGTGTTTCTTTTAAGGCGAGTTAGTGTTTGTTTCTCAGTCCTACATGGAGTTGAATCCCATGCAGTTTCTGGTCCTATGAACAAGAGTTATTTTCTGGTAAAAAGAGTCACTATTGCACTCCCATTGCCATACACAGTGCAAACAGCTCTCCCGTCTGTTCCAGCAAGTAGAGTGTATTGGACTGAAGAGTAGCTACTGTTCTTGTCAGTTACCTAAGCAGTGTTGAAATAGATATGGCCAGTGTGTGTCGGAAGCACAGTTCTTTTGTTCTGAGCAAGCTCACTGTTCTGGTTCCATAGGAAACACAGTAGAGTAGAAGAGTGCTCTTTTATCAAAAGCAGAGTGTGTTTCTTGTAAGGCGAGTTATTGTTTGTTTCCCAGTCCTACATGGAGTTGGATCCCATGCAGTTTCTGGTCATATGAGCTTGAGTTATTTTCTGGTAAAAAGAGTCACTATTGCACTCCCATTGCCATACACAGTGCAAACAGCTCTCCCGTCTGTTCCCAGCAAGTAGAGTGTATTGGACTGAAGAGGAGCTACTGTTCTTGTCAGTTTCCTAAGCAGTGTTGAAATAGATATGGCCCGTGTGTAGGAAGCACAGTTCTTTTGTTCTGAGCAAGCTCACTGTTCTGGCCGTATAGGAAACACAGTAGAGTAGAAGAGTGCTCTTTTCTCAAAAGCAGAGTGTGTTTCTTGTAAGGCGAGCTAGCATTTGTTTCCCAGTCCTAAATGGAGTTG
>NW_026737392.1:0-42087 GCF_949786415.1 Peromyscus eremicus | reverse complement strand
AGATGCGAGTGCTATTTGTACTGTGTATGGCAGTGGGAGCGCAATAGTGACTCTTCTTACCAGAAAACAACTCTTGCTCGTAGGACAAGAAAATGCATGTGATTCAACTCCATTTGATTGGGAAACAAACGCCAGCTCGCCTTACAAGAAACACACTCTGCTTTTGAGATTTGGGCACTCATCTACTCTACTGTGTTTCCTATGAGTTCCAAAGAGTGAGCTTGCTCAGAACAAAAGAACTGTGCTTCCTACACACGAGTCATATCTAGTTCAACTCTGCTTAGGAAACTGACAAGAACAGTAGCTCCTCTTCAGTCCAATACACTGTACTTGCTGGGTACAGACGCGAGTGCTATTTGTACTGGGTATGGCAATGGGAGCACAATAGTGACTCTTCTTACCAGAAAACAACTCTTGCTTGTAGGACCAAAAACTGCTTTTGATTCAACTCCATTTAGGACTGGGAAACAAACGCTAGCTTGCCTTACAAGAAACATGCTCTGCTTTTGAGAAAAGAGCACTCTTCTAATCTACTGTGTTTCCTATAGGGCCAGAACAGTGAGCTTGCTCAGAACAAAAGAACTGTACTTCCTACACACACGGTCCATATCTAGTTCAACTCTGATTAGGAAACTGATGAGAACAGTAGCTCCTGTTCAGTCCAATACACTGTACTTACTGGGAACAGATGCAAGTGCTATTTGCACTGTGTACGGCAATGGGAGCACAATAGTGACTCTTCTTACCAGGAAACAACTCTTGCTCTTAGGACCAGAAACTGCATTTGATTCAATCCATTTAGGACTGGGAAACAAACGCTTGCTCGCCTTACAAGAAACACGCTCTGCTTTTGAGAATAGGGCACACAGCTTCTCTACTGTGTTTCCTATAGGGTTCCAACAGTGAGCTTGCTCAGAACAAAAGAACTGTGCTTCCTACACACACGGGTCATATCCAGTTCAATTCTGCTTAGGAAATTGACAAGAACAGTAGCTCTTCTTCAGTCCAATACACTGTACTTGCTGGGAACAGATGCGAGTGCTATTTGCACTGTGTTTGGCAATGGGAGCGCAATAGTGACTTTCCTTACCAGAAAACAACTCTTGCGCGTAGGATCAAAAACTGCATGTGATTCAACTCCATTTAGGACTGGAAACAAACGCTAGCTTGCCTTACAAGAAATACACTCTGCTTTTGAGAAAAGAGCACTCTTCTACTCTACTGTGTTTCCTATGGGGTCCAAACAGTGAGCTTGCTCAGAACAAAAGAACTGTGCTTCCTATACACACGGGCCATATCTAGTTCAACTCTGATTAGGAAACTGACAAGAAGAGTAGCTCCTCTTCATTCCAATACACTGTAATTGATTGGAACAGACGCAAGTGTTATTTGTACTGTGTATGGCAATGGGAGCGCAATAGTGACTCTTCTTACCAAAAAATAACTCTACTCGTAGGACCGGAATCTGCATGTGATTCAAACTCATTTAGGACTGGGAAACAAAAGCTAGCTCGCCTTACAAGAAACACACTCTGCTTTTGAGAAAAGAGCACTCTTCTTCTCTACTATGTGTCCTATGGGTTCCGAACAGTGAGCTTGCTCAGAACAAAAGAACTGTGCTTCCTATGCACACGGGCCATATCTAGTTCAACTCTGCTTAGGAAACTGACAAGAACAGTATCTCCTCTTCAGTCCAATACACTGTACTTGATTGGAACAGACGCGAGTGCTATTTGCACTGTGTATGGCAATGGGAGCGCAATAGTGACACTTCCTACCAGAAAACAACTCTTGCTCTTAGGACCAGAAACTGCATGTGATTCAACTCCATTTTGGACTGGGAAGCAAACGCTAGGTCGCCTTACACTAAACACACTCGGCTTTTGAGAAAAGAGCACTCTTCTACTCTACTGTGTTTCCTATGTGGTCCGAACAGTGAGCTTGCTCAGAACAAAAGAACTGTGCTTTCTACACACACGGGCCATATCTAGTTCAACTCTGCTTAGGAAACTGATGAGAACAGTAGCTCCTCTTCACTCCAATACACTGTACTTACTGGAAACAGACGCGAGTGCTATTTGCACTGTGTACAGCAATTGGAGCACAATAGTGACTCTTCTTACCAGAAAACACCTCTTGCTCTTAGGACCAGAAACTGCACTTGATTCAATCCACTTAGGACTGGGAAACAAACGCTAGCTCGCCTTACAAGAAACAAGCTCTGCTTTTGAGAATAGGGCACACTTCTACTCTACTGTGTTTCCTATGGGGTCCAAACAGTGAGCTTGCTCAGAACAAAAGAAGTGTGCTTCCTACACACACGGGCCATATATAGTTCAATTCTGCTTAGGAAACTGACAAGAACAGTAGATCCTCTTCAGTCCAATACACTGTACTTGCTGGGAAGAGACGCCAGTGGTATTTGCACTGTGTATGAAAATGGGAGCCCAATAGTGACTTTTTTTTTTTGGTTTTTCAAGACAGGGTTTCTCTGTGTAGCTTTGCGCCTTTCTTGGGACTCACTTGGTAGCCCAGGTTGGCCTCGAACTCACAGAGATCCACCTGGCCCTGCCTAACAAGTGCTGGGATTAAAGGCGTGTGCCACCACCGCCTGGCTCAATAGTGACTTTTATTACCAGAAAAAACTCTTGCTTGTAGGACCAGAAACTGCATGTGATTCAAATCCATTTAGGATTGGGAAGCAAACACTAGCTCGCATTACAAGAAACACACTCGGATTTTGAGAAAAAAGCACTCTTCTACTCTACTGTGTTTCCTATGTGGTCACAACAGTGAGCTTACTCAGAACAAAAGAACTGTGCTTCCTATACACACGGGCCACATCTAGTTCAACTCTGCTTAGGAAACTGACAAAAACAGTAGCTCCTCTTCATTCTAATACACTGTACTTGCTGGAAACAGATGCGAGTGCTATTTGTACTGTGTATGGCAGTGGGAGCGCAATAGTGACTCTTCTTACCAGAAAACAACTCTTGCTCGTAGGACTAGAAACTGCATGTGATTCAACTCCATTTGATTGGGAAACAAACGCCAGCTCGCCTTACAAGAAACACACTCTGCTTTTGAGATTTGGGCACTCATCTACTCTACTGTGTTTCCTATGAGTTCCAAAGAGTGAGCTTGCTCAGAACAAAAGAACTGTGCTTCCTACACACGAGTCATATCTAGTTCAACTCTGCTTAGGAAACTGACAAGAACAGTAGCTCCTCTTCAGTCCAATACACTGTACTTGCTGGGTACAGACGCGAGTGCTATTTGTACTGTGTATGGCAATGGGAGCACAATAGTGACTCTTCTTACCAGAAAACAACTCTTGCTTGTAGGACCAAAAACTGCTTTTGATTCAACTCCATTTAGGACTGGGAAACAAACGCTAGCTTGCCTTACAAGAAACATGCTCTGCTTTTGAGAAAAGAGCACTCTTCTAATCTACTGTGTTTCCTATAGGGCCAGAACAGTGAGCTTGCTCAGAACAAAAGAACTGTACTTCCTACACACACGGTCCATATCTAGTTCAACTCTGATTAGGAAACTGATGAGAACAGTAGCTCCTGTTCAGTCCAATACACTGTACTTACTGGGAACAGATGCAAGTGCTATTTGCACTGTGTACGGCAATGGGAGCACAATAGTGACTCTTCTTACCAGGAAACAACTCTTGCTCTTAGGACCAGAAACTGCATTTGATTCAATCCATTTAGGACTGTGAAACAAACGCTTGCTCGCCTTACAAGAAACACGCTCTGCTTTTGAGAATAGGGCACACAGCTTCTCTACTGTGTTTCCTTTAGGGTTCCAACAGTGAGCTTGCTCAGAACAAAAGAACTGTGCTTCCTACACACACGGGTCATATCCAGTTCAATTCTGCTTAGGAAATTGACAAGAACAGTAGCTCTTCTTCAGTCCAATACACTGTACTTGCTGGGAACAGATGCGAGTGCTATTTGCACTGTGTTTGGCAATGGGAGCGCAATAGTGACTTTCCTTACCAGAAAACAACTCTTGCGCATAGGATCAAAAACTGCATGTGATTCAACTCCATTTAGGACTGGAAACAAACGCTAGCTCGCCTTACAAGAAATACACTCTGCTTTTGAGAAAAGAGCACTCTTCTACTCTACTGTGTTTCCTATGGGGTCCAAACAGTGAGCTTGCGCAGAACAAAAGAACTGTGCTTCCTATACACACGGGCCATATCTAGTTCAACTCTGATTAGGAAACTGACAAGAAGAGTAGCTCCTCTTCATTCCAATACACTGTAATTGATTGGAACAGACGCAAGTGTTATTTGTACTGTGTATGGCAATGGGAGCGCAATAGTGACTCTTCTTACCAAAAAATAACTCTACTCGTAGGACCGGAATCTGCATGTGATTCAAACTCATTTAGGACTGGGAAACAAAAGCTAGCTCGCCTTACAAGAAACACACTCTGCTTTTGAGAAAAGAGCACTCTTCTTCTCTACTATGTGTCCTATGGGTTCCGAACAGTGAGCTTGCTCAGAACAAAAGAACTGTGCTTCCTACGCACACGGGCCATATCTAGTTCAACTCTGCTTAGGAAACTGACAAGAACAGTATCTCCTCTTCAGTCCAATACACTGTACTTGATTGGAACAGACGCGAGTGCTATTTGCACTGTGTATGGCAATGGGAGCGCAATAGTGACACTTCCTACCAGAAAACAACTCTTGCTCTTAGGACCAGAAACTGCATGTGATTCAACTCCATTTTGGACTGGGAAGCAAACGCTAGGTCGCCTTACACTAAACACACTCGGCTTTTGAGAAAAGAGCACTCTTCTACTCTACTGTGTTTCCTATGTGGTCCGAACAGTGAGCTTGCTCAGAACAAAAGAACTGTGCTTTCTACACACACGGGCCATATCTAGTTCAACTCTGCTTAGGAAACTGATGAGAACAGTAGCTCCTCTTCACTCCAATACACTGTACTTACTGGAAACAGACGCGAGTGCTATTTGCACTGTGTACAGCAATTGGAGCACAATAGTGACTCTTCTTACCAGAAAACACCTCTTGCTCTTAGGACCAGAAACTGCACTTGATTCAATCCACTTAGGACTGGGAAACAAACGCTAGCTCGCCTTACAAGAAACAAGCTCTGCTTTTGAGAATAGGGCACACTTCTACTCTACTGTGTTTCCTATGGGGTCCAAACAGTGAGCTTGCTCAGAACAAAAGAAGTGTGCTTCCTACACACACGGGCCATATATAGTTCAATTCTGCTTAGGAAACTGACAAGAACAGTAGATCCTCTTCAGTCCAATACACTGTACTTGCTGGGAAGAGATGCCAGTGGTATTTGCACTGTGTATGAAAATGGGAGCCCAATAGTGACTTTTTTTTTTTGGTTTTTCAAGACAGGGTTTCTCTGTGTAGCTTTGCGCCTTTCTTGGGACTCACTTGGTAGCCCAGGTTGGCCTCGAACTCACAGAGATCCACCTGGCCCTGCCTAACAAGTGCTGGGATTAAAGGCGTGTGCCACCACCGCCTGGCTCAATAGTGACTTTTATTACCAGAAAAAACTCTTGCTTGTAGGACCAGAAACTGCATGTGATTCAAATCCATTTAGGATTGGGAAGCAAACACTAGCTCGCATTACAAGAAACACACTCGGATTTTGAGAAAAAAGCACTCTTCTACTCTACTGTGTTTCCTATGTGGTCACAACAGTGAGCTTACTCAGAACAAAAGAACTGTGCTTCCTATACACACGGGCCACATCTAGTTCAACTCTGCTTAGGAAACTGACAAAAACAGTAGCTCCTCTTCATTCTAATACACTGTACTTGCTGGAAACAGATGCGAGTGCTATTTGTACTGTGTATGGCAGTGGGAGCGCAATAGTGACTCTTCTTACCAGAAAACAACTCTTGCTCGTAGGACTAGAAACTGCATGTGATTCAACTCCATTTGATTGGGAAACAAACGCCAGCTCGCCTTACAAGAAACACACTCTGCTTTTGAGATTTGGGCACTCATCTACTCTACTGTGTTCCTATGAGTTCCAAAGAGTGAGCTTGCTCAGAACAAAAGAACTGTGCTTCCTACACACGAGTCATATCTAGTTCAACTCTGCTTAGGAAACTGACAAGAACAGTAGCTCCTCTTCAGTCCAATACACTGTACTTGCTGGGTACAGACGCAAGTGCTATTTGTACTGTGTATGGCAATGGGAGCACAATAGTGACTCTTCTTACCAGAAAACAACTCTTGCTTGTAGGACCAAAAACTGCTTTTGATTCAACTCCATTTAGGACTGGGAAACAAACGCTAGCTTGCCTTACAAGAAACATGCTCTGCTTTTGAGAAAAGAGCACTCTTCTAATCTACTGTGTTTCCTATGGGGTCCGAACAGTGAGCTTGCTCAGAACAAAAGAACTGTGCTTCCTACACACACGGTCCATATCTAGTTCAACTCTGATTAGGAAACTGATGAGAACAGTAGCTCCTGTTCAGTCCAATACACTGTACTTGCTGGGAACAGATGCAAGTGCTATTTGCACTGTGTACGGCAATGGGAGCGCAATAGTGACTCTTCTTACCAGGAAACAACTCTTGCTCTTAGGACCAGAAACTGCATTTGATTCAATCCATTTAGGACTGGGAAACAAACGCTTGCTCGCCTTACAAGAAACACGCTCTGCTTTTGAGAATAGGGCACACAGCTTCTCTACTGTGTTTCCTATAGGGTTCCAACAGTGAGCTTGCTCAGAACAAAAGAACTGTGCTTCCTACACACACGGGTCATATCCAGTTCAATTCTGCTTAGGAAATTGACAAGAACAGTAGCTCTTCTTCAGTCCAATACACTGTACTTGCTGGGAACAGATGCGAGTGCTATTTGCACTGTGTTTGGCAATGGGAGCGCAATAGTGACTTTCCTTACCAGAAAACAACTCTTGCGCGTAGGATCAAAAACTGCATGTGATTCAACTCCATTTAGGACTGGAAACAAACGCTAGCTCGCCTTACAAGAAATACACTCTGCTTTTGAGAAAAGAGCACTCTTCTACTCTACTGTGTTTCCTATGGGGTCCAAACAGTGAGCTTGCACAGAACAAATGAACTGTGCTTCCTACACACACGGGTCATATCTAGTTCAACTCTCCTTAGGAAACTGACAAAAACAGTAGCTCCTCTTCATTCTAATACACTGTACTTGCTGGAAACAGATGCGAGTGCTATTTGTACTGTGTATGGCAGTGGGAGCGCAATAGTGACTCTTCTTACCAGAAAACAACTCTTGCTCGTAGGACTAGAAACTGCATGTGATTCAACTCCATTTGATTGGGAAACAAACGCCAGCTCGCCTTACAAGAAACACACTCTGCTTTTGAGATTTGGGCACTCATCTACTCTACTGTGTTTCCTATGAGTTCCAAAGAGTGAGCTTGCTCAGAACAAAAGAACTGTGCTTCCTACACACGAGTCATATCTAGTTCAACTCTGCTTAGGAAACTGACAAGAACAGTAGCTCCTCTTCAGTCCAATACACTGTACTTGCTGGGTACAGACGCGAGTGCTATTTGTACTGGGTATGGCAATGGGAGCACAATAGTGACTCTTCTTACCAGAAAACAACTCTTGCTTGTAGGACCAAAAACTGCTTTTGATTCAACTCCATTTAGGACTGGGAAACAAACGCTAGCTTGCCTTACAAGAAACATGCTCTGCTTTTGAGAAAAGAGCACTCTTCTAATCTACTGTGTTTCCTATAGGGCCAGAACAGTGAGCTTGCTCAGAACAAAAGAACTGTACTTCCTACACACACGGTCCATATCTAGTTCAACTCTGATTAGGAAACTGATGAGAACAGTAGCTCCTGTTCAGTCCAATACACTGTACTTACTGGGAACAGATGCAAGTGCTATTTGCACTGTGTACGGCAATGGGAGCACAATAGTGACTCTTCTTACCAGGAAACAACTCTTGCTCTTAGGACCAGAAACTGCATTTGATTCAATCCATTTAGGACTGGGAAACAAACGCTTGCTCGCCTTACAAGAAACACGCTCTGCTTTTGAGAATAGGGCACACAGCTTCTCTACTGTGTTTCCTATAGGGTTCCAACAGTGAGCTTGCTCAGAACAAAAGAACTGTGCTTCCTACACACACGGGTCATATCCAGTTCAATTCTGCTTAGGAAATTGACAAGAACAGTAGCTCTTCTTCAGTCCAATACACTGTACTTGCTGGGAACAGATGCGAGTGCTATTTGCACTGTGTTTGGCAATGGGAGCGCAATAGTGACTTTCCTTACCAGAAAACAACTCTTGCGCGTAGGATCAAAAACTGCATGTGATTCAACTCCATTTAGGACTGGAAACAAACGCTAGCTCGCCTTACATGAAATACACTCTGCTTTTGAGAAAAGAGCACTCTTCTACTCTACTGTGTTTCCTATGGGGTCCAAACAGTGAGCTTGCACAGAACAAATGAACTGTGCTTCCTACACACACGGGTCATATCTAGTTCAACTCTCCTTAGGAAACTGACAAAAACAGTAGCTCCTCTTCATTCTAATACACTGTACTTGCTGGAAACAGATGCGAGTGCTATTTGTACTGTGTATGGCAGTGGGAGCGCAATAGTGACTCTTCTTACCAGAAAACAACTCTTGCTCGTAGGACAAGAAAATGCATGTGATTCAACTCCATTTGATTGGGAAACAAACGCCAGCTCGCCTTACAAGAAACACACTCTGCTTTTGAGATTTGGGCACTCATCTACTCTACTGTGTTTCCTATGAGTTCCAAAGAGTGAGCTTGCTCAGAACAAAAGAACTGTGCTTCCTACACACGAGTCATATCTAGTTCAACTCTGCTTAGGAAACTGACAAGAACAGTAGCTCCTCTTCAGTCCAATACACTGTACTTGCTGGGTACAGACGCGAGTGCTATTTGTACTGGGTATGGCAATGGGAGCACAATAGTGACTCTTCTTACCAGAAAACAACTCTTGCTTGTAGGACCAAAAACTGCTTTTGATTCAACTCCATTTAGGACTGGGAAACAAACGCTAGCTTGCCTTACAAGAAACATGCTCTGCTTTTGAGAAAAGAGCACTCTTCTAATCTACTGTGTTTCCTATAGGGCCAGAACAGTGAGCTTGCTCAGAACAAAAGAACTGTACTTCCTACACACACGGTCCATATCTAGTTCAACTCTGATTAGGAAACTGATGAGAACAGTAGCTCCTGTTCAGTCCAATACACTGTACTTACTGGGAACAGATGCAAGTGCTATTTGCACTGTGTACGGCAATGGGAGCACAATAGTGACTCTTCTTACCAGGAAACAACTCTTGCTCTTAGGACCAGAAACTGCATTTGATTCAATCCATTTAGGACTGGGAAACAAACGCTTGCTCGCCTTACAAGAAACACGCTCTGCTTTTGAGAATAGGGCACACAGCTTCTCTACTGTGTTTCCTATAGGGTTCCAACAGTGAGCTTGCTCAGAACAAAAGAACTGTGCTTCCTACACACACGGGTCATATCCAGTTCAATTCTGCTTAGGAAATTGACAAGAACAGTAGCTCTTCTTCAGTCCAATACACTGTACTTGCTGGGAACAGATGCGAGTGCTATTTGCACTGTGTTTGGCAATGGGAGCGCAATAGTGACTTTCCTTACCAGAAAACAACTCTTGCGCGTAGGATCAAAAACTGCATGTGATTCAACTCCATTTAGGACTGGAAACAAACGCTAGCTTGCCTTACAAGAAATACACTCTGCTTTTGAGAAAAGAGCACTCTTCTACTCTACTGTGTTTCCTATGGGGTCCAAACAGTGAGCTTGCTCAGAACAAAAGAACTGTGCTTCCTATACACACGGGCCATATCTAGTTCAACTCTGATTAGGAAACTGACAAGAAGAGTAGCTCCTCTTCATTCCAATACACTGTAATTGATTGGAACAGACGCAAGTGTTATTTGTACTGTGTATGGCAATGGGAGCGCAATAGTGACTCTTCTTACCAAAAAATAACTCTACTCGTAGGACCGGAATCTGCATGTGATTCAAACTCATTTAGGACTGGGAAACAAAAGCTAGCTCGCCTTACAAGAAACACACTCTGCTTTTGAGAAAAGAGCACTCTTCTTCTCTACTATGTGTCCTATGGGTTCCGAACAGTGAGCTTGCTCAGAACAAAAGAACTGTGCTTCCTATGCACACGGGCCATATCTAGTTCAACTCTGCTTAGGAAACTGACAAGAACAGTATCTCCTCTTCAGTCCAATACACTGTACTTGATTGGAACAGACGCGAGTGCTATTTGCACTGTGTATGGCAATGGGAGCGCAATAGTGACACTTCCTACCAGAAAACAACTCTTGCTCTTAGGACCAGAAACTGCATGTGATTCAACTCCATTTTGGACTGGGAAGCAAACGCTAGGTCGCCTTACACTAAACACACTCGGCTTTTGAGAAAAGAGCACTCTTCTACTCTACTGTGTTTCCTATGTGGTCCGAACAGTGAGCTTGCTCAGAACAAAAGAACTGTGCTTTCTACACACACGGGCCATATCTAGTTCAACTCTGCTTAGGAAACTGATGAGAACAGTAGCTCCTCTTCACTCCAATACACTGTACTTACTGGAAACAGACGCGAGTGCTATTTGCACTGTGTACAGCAATTGGAGCACAATAGTGACTCTTCTTACCAGAAAACACCTCTTGCTCTTAGGACCAGAAACTGCACTTGATTCAATCCACTTAGGACTGGGAAACAAACGCTAGCTCGCCTTACAAGAAACAAGCTCTGCTTTTGAGAATAGGGCACACTTCTACTCTACTGTGTTTCCTATGGGGTCCAAACAGTGAGCTTGCTCAGAACAAAAGAAGTGTGCTTCCTACACACACGGGCCATATATAGTTCAATTCTGCTTAGGAAACTGACAAGAACAGTAGATCCTCTTCAGTCCAATACACTGTACTTGCTGGGAAGAGACGCCAGTGGTATTTGCACTGTGTATGAAAATGGGAGCCCAATAGTGACTTTTTTTTTTTGGTTTTTCAAGACAGGGTTTCTCTGTGTAGCTTTGCGCCTTTCTTGGGACTCACTTGGTAGCCCAGGTTGGCCTCGAACTCACAGAGATCCACCTGGCCCTGCCTAACAAGTGCTGGGATTAAAGGCGTGTGCCACCACCGCCTGGCTCAATAGTGACTTTTATTACCAGAAAAAACTCTTGCTTGTAGGACCAGAAACTGCATGTGATTCAAATCCATTTAGGATTGGGAAGCAAACACTAGCTCGCATTACAAGAAACACACTCGGATTTTGAGAAAAAAGCACTCTTCTACTCTACTGTGTTTCCTATGTGGTCACAACAGTGAGCTTACTCAGAACAAAAGAACTGTGCTTCCTATACACACGGGCCACATCTAGTTCAACTCTGCTTAGGAAACTGACAAAAACAGTAGCTCCTCTTCATTCTAATACACTGTACTTGCTGGAAACAGATGCGAGTGCTATTTGTACTGTGTATGGCAGTGGGAGCGCAATAGTGACTCTTCTTACCAGAAAACAACTCTTGCTCGTAGGACTAGAAACTGCATGTGATTCAACTCCATTTGATTGGGAAACAAACGCCAGCTCGCCTTACAAGAAACACACTCTGCTTTTGAGATTTGGGCACTCATCTACTCTACTGTGTTTCCTATGAGTTCCAAAGAGTGAGCTTGCTCAGAACAAAAGAACTGTGCTTCCTACACACGAGTCATATCTAGTTCAACTCTGCTTAGGAAACTGACAAGAACAGTAGCTCCTCTTCAGTCCAATACACTGTACTTGCTGGGTACAGACGCGAGTGCTATTTGTACTGTGTATGGCAATGGGAGCACAATAGTGACTCTTCTTACCAGAAAACAACTCTTGCTTGTAGGACCAAAAACTGCTTTTGATTCAACTCCATTTAGGACTGGGAAACAAACGCTAGCTTGCCTTACAAGAAACATGCTCTGCTTTTGAGAAAAGAGCACTCTTCTAATCTACTGTGTTTCCTATAGGGCCAGAACAGTGAGCTTGCTCAGAACAAAAGAACTGTACTTCCTACACACACGGTCCATATCTAGTTCAACTCTGATTAGGAAACTGATGAGAACAGTAGCTCCTGTTCAGTCCAATACACTGTACTTACTGGGAACAGATGCAAGTGCTATTTGCACTGTGTACGGCAATGGGAGCACAATAGTGACTCTTCTTACCAGGAAACAACTCTTGCTCTTAGGACCAGAAACTGCATTTGATTCAATCCATTTAGGACTGTGAAACAAACGCTTGCTCGCCTTACAAGAAACACGCTCTGCTTTTGAGAATAGGGCACACAGCTTCTCTACTGTGTTTCCTTTAGGGTTCCAACAGTGAGCTTGCTCAGAACAAAAGAACTGTGCTTCCTACACACACGGGTCATATCCAGTTCAATTCTGCTTAGGAAATTGACAAGAACAGTAGCTCTTCTTCAGTCCAATACACTGTACTTGCTGGGAACAGATGCGAGTGCTATTTGCACTGTGTTTGGCAATGGGAGCGCAATAGTGACTTTCCTTACCAGAAAACAACTCTTGCGCATAGGATCAAAAACTGCATGTGATTCAACTCCATTTAGGACTGGAAACAAACGCTAGCTCGCCTTACAAGAAATACACTCTGCTTTTGAGAAAAGAGCACTCTTCTACTCTACTGTGTTTCCTATGGGGTCCAAACAGTGAGCTTGCGCAGAACAAAAGAACTGTGCTTCCTATACACACGGGCCATATCTAGTTCAACTCTGATTAGGAAACTGACAAGAAGAGTAGCTCCTCTTCATTCCAATACACTGTAATTGATTGGAACAGACGCAAGTGTTATTTGTACTGTGTATGGCAATGGGAGCGCAATAGTGACTCTTCTTACCAAAAAATAACTCTACTCGTAGGACCGGAATCTGCATGTGATTCAAACTCATTTAGGACTGGGAAACAAAAGCTAGCTCGCCTTACAAGAAACACACTCTGCTTTTGAGAAAAGAGCACTCTTCTTCTCTACTATGTGTCCTATGGGTTCCGAACAGTGAGCTTGCTCAGAACAAAAGAACTGTGCTTCCTACGCACACGGGCCATATCTAGTTCAACTCTGCTTAGGAAACTGACAAGAACAGTATCTCCTCTTCAGTCCAATACACTGTACTTGATTGGAACAGACGCGAGTGCTATTTGCACTGTGTATGGCAATGGGAGCGCAATAGTGACACTTCCTACCAGAAAACAACTCTTGCTCTTAGGACCAGAAACTGCATGTGATTCAACTCCATTTTGGACTGGGAAGCAAACGCTAGGTCGCCTTACACTAAACACACTCGGCTTTTGAGAAAAGAGCACTCTTCTACTCTACTGTGTTTCCTATGTGGTCCGAACAGTGAGCTTGCTCAGAACAAAAGAACTGTGCTTTCTACACACACGGGCCATATCTAGTTCAACTCTGCTTAGGAAACTGATGAGAACAGTAGCTCCTCTTCACTCCAATACACTGTACTTACTGGAAACAGACGCGAGTGCTATTTGCACTGTGTACAGCAATTGGAGCACAATAGTGACTCTTCTTACCAGAAAACACCTCTTGCTCTTAGGACCAGAAACTGCACTTGATTCAATCCACTTAGGACTGGGAAACAAACGCTAGCTCGCCTTACAAGAAACAAGCTCTGCTTTTGAGAATAGGGCACACTTCTACTCTACTGTGTTTCCTATGGGGTCCAAACAGTGAGCTTGCTCAGAACAAAAGAAGTGTGCTTCCTACACACACGGGCCATATATAGTTCAATTCTGCTTAGGAAACTGACAAGAACAGTAGATCCTCTTCAGTCCAATACACTGTACTTGCTGGGAAGAGATGCCAGTGGTATTTGCACTGTGTATGAAAATGGGAGCCCAATAGTGACTTTTTTTTTTTTGGTTTTTCAAGACAGGGTTTCTCTGTGTAGCTTTGCGCCTTTCTTGGGACTCACTTGGTAGCCCAGGTTGGCCTCGAACTCACAGAGATCCACCTGGCCCTGCCTAACAAGTGCTGGGATTAAAGGCGTGTGCCACCACCGCCTGGCTCAATAGTGACTTTTATTACCAGAAAAAACTCTTGCTTGTAGGACCAGAAACTGCATGTGATTCAAATCCATTTAGGATTGGGAAGCAAACACTAGCTCGCATTACAAGAAACACACTCGGATTTTGAGAAAAAAGCACTCTTCTACTCTACTGTGTTTCCTATGTGGTCACAACAGTGAGCTTACTCAGAACAAAAGAACTGTGCTTCCTATACACACGGGCCACATCTAGTTCAACTCTGCTTAGGAAACTGACAAAAACAGTAGCTCCTCTTCATTCTAATACACTGTACTTGCTGGAAACAGATGCGAGTGCTATTTGTACTGTGTATGGCAGTGGGAGCGCAATAGTGACTCTTCTTACCAGAAAACAACTCTTGCTCGTAGGACTAGAAACTGCATGTGATTCAACTCCATTTGATTGGGAAACAAACGCCAGCTCGCCTTACAAGAAACACACTCTGCTTTTGAGATTTGGGCACTCATCTACTCTACTGTGTTCCTATGAGTTCCAAAGAGTGAGCTTGCTCAGAACAAAAGAACTGTGCTTCCTACACACGAGTCATATCTAGTTCAACTCTGCTTAGGAAACTGACAAGAACAGTAGCTCCTCTTCAGTCCAATACACTGTACTTGCTGGGTACAGACGCAAGTGCTATTTGTACTGTGTATGGCAATGGGAGCACAATAGTGACTCTTCTTACCAGAAAACAACTCTTGCTTGTAGGACCAAAAACTGCTTTTGATTCAACTCCATTTAGGACTGGGAAACAAACGCTAGCTTGCCTTACAAGAAACATGCTCTGCTTTTGAGAAAAGAGCACTCTTCTAATCTACTGTGTTTCCTATGGGGTCCGAACAGTGAGCTTGCTCAGAACAAAAGAACTGTGCTTCCTACACACACGGTCCATATCTAGTTCAACTCTGATTAGGAAACTGATGAGAACAGTAGCTCCTGTTCAGTCCAATACACTGTACTTGCTGGGAACAGATGCAAGTGCTATTTGCACTGTGTACGGCAATGGGAGCGCAATAGTGACTCTTCTTACCAGGAAACAACTCTTGCTCTTAGGACCAGAAACTGCATTTGATTCAATCCATTTAGGACTGGGAAACAAACGCTTGCTCGCCTTACAAGAAACACGCTCTGCTTTTGAGAATAGGGCACACAGCTTCTCTACTGTGTTTCCTATAGGGTTCCAACAGTGAGCTTGCTCAGAACAAAAGAACTGTGCTTCCTACACACACGGGTCATATCCAGTTCAATTCTGCTTAGGAAATTGACAAGAACAGTAGCTCTTCTTCAGTCCAATACACTGTACTTGCTGGGAACAGATGCGAGTGCTATTTGCACTGTGTTTGGCAATGGGAGCGCAATAGTGACTTTCCTTACCAGAAAACAACTCTTGCGCGTAGGATCAAAAACTGCATGTGATTCAACTCCATTTAGGACTGGAAACAAACGCTAGCTCGCCTTACAAGAAATACACTCTGCTTTTGAGAAAAGAGCACTCTTCTACTCTACTGTGTTTCCTATGGGGTCCAAACAGTGAGCTTGCACAGAACAAATGAACTGTGCTTCCTACACACACGGGTCATATCTAGTTCAACTCTCCTTAGGAAACTGACAAAAACAGTAGCTCCTCTTCATTCTAATACACTGTACTTGCTGGAAACAGATGCGAGTGCTATTTGTACTGTGTATGGCAGTGGGAGCGCAATAGTGACTCTTCTTACCAGAAAACAACTCTTGCTCGTAGGACTAGAAACTGCATGTGATTCAACTCCATTTGATTGGGAAACAAACGCCAGCTCGCCTTACAAGAAACACACTCTGCTTTTGAGATTTGGGCACTCATCTACTCTACTGTGTTTCCTATGAGTTCCAAAGAGTGAGCTTGCTCAGAACAAAAGAACTGTGCTTCCTACACACGAGTCATATCTAGTTCAACTCTGCTTAGGAAACTGACAAGAACAGTAGCTCCTCTTCAGTCCAATACACTGTACTTGCTGGGTACAGACGCGAGTGCTATTTGTACTGGGTATGGCAATGGGAGCACAATAGTGACTCTTCTTACCAGAAAACAACTCTTGCTTGTAGGACCAAAAACTGCTTTTGATTCAACTCCATTTAGGACTGGGAAACAAACGCTAGCTTGCCTTACAAGAAACATGCTCTGCTTTTGAGAAAAGAGCACTCTTCTAATCTACTGTGTTTCCTATAGGGCCAGAACAGTGAGCTTGCTCAGAACAAAAGAACTGTACTTCCTACACACACGGTCCATATCTAGTTCAACTCTGATTAGGAAACTGATGAGAACAGTAGCTCCTGTTCAGTCCAATACACTGTACTTACTGGGAACAGATGCAAGTGCTATTTGCACTGTGTACGGCAATGGGAGCACAATAGTGACTCTTCTTACCAGGAAACAACTCTTGCTCTTAGGACCAGAAACTGCATTTGATTCAATCCATTTAGGACTGGGAAACAAACGCTTGCTCGCCTTACAAGAAACACGCTCTGCTTTTGAGAATAGGGCACACAGCTTCTCTACTGTGTTTCCTATAGGGTTCCAACAGTGAGCTTGCTCAGAACAAAAGAACTGTGCTTCCTACACACACGGGTCATATCCAGTTCAATTCTGCTTAGGAAATTGACAAGAACAGTAGCTCTTCTTCAGTCCAATACACTGTACTTGCTGGGAACAGATGCGAGTGCTATTTGCACTGTGTTTGGCAATGGGAGCGCAATAGTGACTTTCCTTACCAGAAAACAACTCTTGCGCGTAGGATCAAAAACTGCATGTGATTCAACTCCATTTAGGACTGGAAACAAACGCTAGCTCGCCTTACAAGAAATACACTCTGCTTTTGAGAAAAGAGCACTCTTCTACTCTACTGTGTTTCCTATGGGGTCCAAACAGTGAGCTTGCTCAGAACAAAAGAACTGTGCTTCCTATACACACGGGCCATATCTAGTTCAACTCTGATTAGGAAACTGACAAGAAGAGTAGCTCCTCTTCATTCCAATACACTGTAATTGATTGGAACAGACGCAAGTGTTATTTGTACTGTGTATGGCAATGGGAGCGCAATAGTGACTCTTCTTACCAAAAAATAACTCTACTCGTAGGACCGGAATCTGCATGTGATTCAAACTCATTTAGGACTGGGAAACAAAAGCTAGCTCGCCTTACAAGAAACACACTCTGCTTTTGAGAAAAGAGCACTCTTCTTCTCTACTATGTGTCCTATGGGTTCCGAACAGTGAGCTTGCTCAGAACAAAAGAACTGTGCTTCCTATGCACACGGGCCATATCTAGTTCAACTCTGCTTAGGAAACTGACAAGAACAGTATCTCCTCTTCAGTCCAATACACTGTACTTGATTGGAACAGACGCGAGTGCTATTTGCACTGTGTATGGCAATGGGAGCGCAATAGTGACACTTCCTACCAGAAAACAACTCTTGCTCTTAGGACCAGAAACTGCATGTGATTCAACTCCATTTTGGACTGGGAAGCAAACGCTAGGTCGCCTTACACTAAACACACTCGGCTTTTGAGAAAAGAGCACTCTTCTACTCTACTGTGTTTCCTATGTGGTCCGAACAGTGAGCTTGCTCAGAACAAAAGAACTGTGCTTTCTACACACACGGGCCATATCTAGTTCAACTCTGCTTAGGAAACTGATGAGAACAGTAGCTCCTCTTCACTCCAATACACTGTACTTACTGGAAACAGACGCGAGTGCTATTTGCACTGTGTACAGCAATTGGAGCACAATAGTGACTCTTCTTACCAGAAAACACCTCTTGCTCTTAGGACCAGAAACTGCACTTGATTCAATCCACTTAGGACTGGGAAACAAACGCTAGCTCGCCTTACAAGAAACAAGCTCTGCTTTTGAGAATAGGGCACACTTCTACTCTACTGTGTTTCCTATGGGGTCCAAACAGTGAGCTTGCTCAGAACAAAAGAAGTGTGCTTCCTACACACACGGGCCATATATAGTTCAATTCTGCTTAGGAAACTGACAAGAACAGTAGATCCTCTTCAGTCCAATACACTGTACTTGCTGGGAAGAGACGCCAGTGGTATTTGCACTGTGTATGAAAATGGGAGCCCAATAGTGACTTTTTTTTTTTGGTTTTTCAAGACAGGGTTTCTCTGTGTAGCTTTGCGCCTTTCTTGGGACTCACTTGGTAGCCCAGGTTGGCCTCGAACTCACAGAGATCCACCTGGCCCTGCCTAACAAGTGCTGGGATTAAAGGCGTGTGCCACCACCGCCTGGCTCAATAGTGACTTTTATTACCAGAAAAAACTCTTGCTTGTAGGACCAGAAACTGCATGTGATTCAAATCCATTTAGGATTGGGAAGCAAACACTAGCTCGCATTACAAGAAACACACTCGGATTTTGAGAAAAAAGCACTCTTCTACTCTACTGTGTTTCCTATGTGGTCACAACAGTGAGCTTACTCAGAACAAAAGAACTGTGCTTCCTATACACACGGGCCACATCTAGTTCAACTCTGCTTAGGAAACTGACAAGAACAGTATCTCCTCTTCAGTCCAATACACTGTACTTGATTGGAACAGACGCGAGTGCTATTTGCACTGTGTATGGCAATGGGAGCGCAATAGTGACACTTCCTACCAGAAAACAACTCTTGCTCTTAGGACCAGAAACTGCATGTGATTCAACTCCATTTTGGACTGGGAAGCAAACGCTAGGTCGCCTTACACTAAACACACTCGGCTTTTGAGAAAAGAGCACTCTTCTACTCTACTGTGTTTCCTATGTGGTCCGAACAGTGAGCTTGCTCAGAACAAAAGAACTGTGCTTTCTACACACACGGGCCATATCTAGTTCAACTCTGCTTAGGAAACTGATGAGAACAGTAGCTCCTCTTCACTCCAATACACTGTACTTACTGGAAACAGACGCGAGTGCTATTTGCACTGTGTACAGCAATTGGAGCACAATAGTGACTCTTCTTACCAGAAAACACCTCTTGCTCTTAGGACCAGAAACTGCACTTGATTCAATCCACTTAGGACTGGGAAACAAACGCTAGCTCGCCTTACAAGAAACAAGCTCTGCTTTTGAGAATAGGGCACACTTCTACTCTACTGTGTTTCCTATGGGGTCCAAACAGTGAGCTTGCTCAGAACAAAAGAAGTGTGCTTCCTACACACACGGGCCATATATAGTTCAATTCTGCTTAGGAAACTGACAAGAACAGTAGATCCTCTTCAGTCCAATACACTGTACTTGCTGGGAAGAGATGCCAGTGGTATTTGCACTGTGTATGAAAATGGGAGCCCAATAGTGACTTTTTTTTTTGGTTTTTCAAGACAGGGTTTCTCTGTGTAGCTTTGCGCCTTTCTTGGGACTCACTTGGTAGCCCAGGTTGGCCTCGAACTCACAGAGATCCACCTGGCCCTGCCTAACAAGTGCTGGGATTAAAGGCGTGTGCCACCACCGCCTGGCTCAATAGTGACTTTTATTACCAGAAAAAACTCTTGCTTGTAGGACCAGAAACTGCATGTGATTCAAATCCATTTAGGATTGGGAAGCAAACACTAGCTCGCATTACAAGAAACACACTCGGATTTTGAGAAAAAAGCACTCTTCTACTCTACTGTGTTTCCTATGTGGTCACAACAGTGAGCTTACTCAGAACAAAAGAACTGTGCTTCCTACACACACGGGCCACATCTAGTTCAACTCTGCTTAGGAAACTGACAAAAACAGTAGCTCCTCTTCATTCTAATACACTGTACTTGCTGGAAACAGATGCGAGTGCTATTTGTACTGTGTATGGCAGTGGGAGCGCAATAGTGACTCTTCTTACCAGAAAACAACTCTTGCTCGTAGGACTAGAAACTGCATGTGATTCAACTCCATTTGATTGGGAAACAAACGCCAGCTCGCCTTACAAGAAACACACTCTGCTTTTGAGATTTGGGCACTCATCTACTCTACTGTGTTTCCTATGAGTTCCAAAGAGTGAGCTTGCTCAGAACAAAAGAACTGTGCTTCCTACACACGAGTCATATCTAGTTCAACTCTGCTTAGGAAACTGACAAGAACAGTAGCTCCTCTTCAGTCCAATACACTGTACTTGCTGGGTACAGACGCGAGTGCTATTTGTACTGGGTATGGCAATGGGAGCACAATAGTGACTCTTCTTACCAGAAAACAACTCTTGCTTGTAGGACCAAAAACTGCTTTTGATTCAACTCCATTTAGGACTGGGAAACAAACGCTAGCTTGCCTTACAAGAAACATGCTCTGCTTTTGAGAAAAGAGCACTCTTCTAATCTACTGTGTTTCCTATAGGGCCAGAACAGTGAGCTTGCTCAGAACAAAAGAACTGTACTTCCTACACACACGGTCCATATCTAGTTCAACTCTGATTAGGAAACTGATGAGAACAGTAGCTCCTGTTCAGTCCAATACACTGTACTTACTGGGAACAGATGCAAGTGCTATTTGCACTGTGTACGGCAATGGGAGCACAATAGTGACTCTTCTTACCAGGAAACAACTCTTGCTCTTAGGACCAGAAACTGCATTTGATTCAATCCATTTAGGACTGGGAAACAAACGCTTGCTCGCCTTACAAGAAACACGCTCTGCTTTTGAGAATAGGGCACACAGCTTCTCTACTGTGTTTCCTATAGGGTTCCAACAGTGAGCTTGCTCAGAACAAAAGAACTGTGCTTCCTACACACACGGGTCATATCCAGTTCAATTCTGCTTAGGAAATTGACAAGAACAGTAGCTCTTCTTCAGTCCAATACACTGTACTTGCTGGGAACAGATGCGAGTGCTATTTGCACTGTGTTTGGCAATGGGAGCGCAATAGTGACTTTCCTTACCAGAAAACAACTCTTGCGCATAGGATCAAAAACTGCATGTGATTCAACTCCATTTAGGACTGGAAACAAACGCTAGCTCGCATTACAAGAAATACACTCTGCTTTTGAGAAAAGAGCACTCTTCTACTCTACTGTGTTTCCTATGGGGTCCAAACAGTGAGCTTGCGCAGAACAAAAGAACTGTGCTTCCTATACACACGGGCCATATCTAGTTCAACTCTGATTAGGAAACTGACAAGAAGAGTAGCTCCTCTTCATTCCAATACACTGTAATTGATTGGAACAGACGCAAGTGTTATTTGTACTGTGTATGGCAATGGGAGCGCAATAGTGACTCTTCTTACCAAAAAATAACTCTACTCGTAGGACCGGAATCTGCATGTGATTCAAACTCATTTAGGACTGAGAAACAAAAGCTAGCTCGCCTTACAAGAAACACACTCTGCTTTTGAGAAAAGAGCACTCTTCTTCTCTACTATGTGTCCTATGGGTTCCGAACAGTGAGCTTGCTCAGAACAAAAGAACTGTGCTTCCTACGCACACGGGCCATATCTAGTTCAACTCTGCTTAGGAAACTGACAAGAACAGTATCTCCTCTTCAGTCCAATACACTGTATTTGATTGGAACAGACGCGAGTGCTATTTGCACTGTGTATGGCAATGGGAGCGCAATAGTGACACTTCCTACCAGAAAACAACTCTTGCACTTAGGACCAGAAACTGCATGTGATTCAACTCCATTTTGGACTGGGAAGCAAACGCTAGGTCGCCTTACACTAAACACACTCGGCTTTTGAGAAAAGAGCACTCTTCTACTCTACTGTGTTTCCTATGTGGTCCGAACAGTGAGCTTGCTCAGAACAAAAGAACTGTGCTTTCTACACACACGGGCCATATCTAGTTCAACTCTGCTTAGGAAACTGATGAGAACAGTAGCTCCTCTTCACTCCAATACACTGTACTTACTGGAAACAGACGCGAGTGCTATTTGCACTGTGTACAGCAATTGGAGCACAATAGTGACTCTTCTTACCAGAAAACACCTCTTGCTCTTAGGACCAGAAACTGCACTTGATTCAATCCACTTAGGACTGGGAAACAAACGCTAGCTCGCCTTACAAGAAACAAGCTCTGCTTTTGAGAATAGGGCACACTTCTACTCTACTGTGTTTCCTATGGGGTCCAAACAGTGAGCTTGCTCAGAACAAAAGAAGTGTGCTTCCTACACACACGGGCCATATATAGTTCAATTCTGCTTAGGAAACTGACAAGAACAGTAGATCCTCTTCAGTCCAATACACTGTACTTGCTGGGAAGAGATGCCAGTGGTATTTGCACTGTGTATGAAAATGGGAGCCCAATAGTGACTTTTTTTTTTTGGTTTTTCAAGACAGGGTTTCTCTGTGTAGCTTTGCGCCTTTCTTGGGACTCACTTGGTAGCCCAGGTTGGCCTCGAACTCACAGAGATCCACCTGGCCCTGCCTAACAAGTGCTGGGATTAAAGGCGTGTGCCACCACCGCCTGGCTCAATAGTGACTTTTATTACCAGAAAAAACTCTTGCTTGTAGGACCAGAAACTGCATGTGATTCAAATCCATTTAGGATTGGGAAGCAAACACTAGCTCGCATTACAAGAAACACACTCGGATTTTGAGAAAAAAGCACTCTTCTACTCTACTGTGTTTCCTATGTGGTCACAACAGTGAGCTTACTCAGAACAAAAGAACTGTGCTTCCTATACACACGGGCCACATCTAGTTCAACTCTGCTTAGGAAACTGACAAAAACAGTAGCTCCTCTTCATTCTAATACACTGTACTTGCTGGAAACAGATGCGAGTGCTATTTGTACTGTGTATGGCAGTGGGAGCGCAATAGTGACTCTTCTTACCAGAAAACAACTCTTGCTCGTAGGACTAGAAACTGCATGTGATTCAACTCCATTTGATTGGGAAACAAACGCCAGCTCGCCTTACAAGAAACACACTCTGCTTTTGAGATTTGGGCACTCATCTACTCTACTGTGTTTCCTATGAGTTCCAAAGAGTGAGCTTGCTCAGAACAAAAGAACTGTGCTTCCTACACACGAGTCATATCTAGTTCAACTCTGCTTAGGAAACTGACAAGAACAGTAGCTCCTCTTCAGTCCAATACACTGTACTTGCTGGGTACAGACGCGAGTGCTATTTGTACTGTGTATGGCAATGGGAGCACAATAGTGACTCTTCTTACCAGAAAACAACTCTTGCTTGTAGGACCAAAAACTGCTTTTGATTCAACTCCATTTAGGACTGGGAAACAAACGCTAGCTTGCCTTACAAGAAACATGCTCTGCTTTTGAGAAAAGAGCACTCTTCTAATCTACTGTGTTTCCTATAGGGCCAGAACAGTGAGCTTGCTCAGAACAAAAGAACTGTACTTCCTACACACACGGTCCATATCTAGTTCAACTCTGATTAGGAAACTGATGAGAACAGTAGCTCCTGTTCAGTCCAATACACTGTACTTACTGGGAACAGATGCAAGTGCTATTTGCACTGTGTACGGCAATGGGAGCACAATAGTGACTCTTCTTACCAGGAAACAACTCTTGCTCTTAGGACCAGAAACTGCATTTGATTCAATCCATTTAGGACTGGGAAACAAACGCTTGCTCGCCTTACAAGAAACACGCTCTGCTTTTGAGAATAGGGCACACAGCTTCTCTACTGTGTTTCCTATAGGGTTCCAACAGTGAGCTTGCTCAGAACAAAAGAACTGTGCTTCCTACACACACGGGTCATATCCAGTTCAATTCTGCTTAGGAAATTGACAAGAACAGTAGCTCTTCTTCAGTCCAATACACTGTACTTGCTGGGAACAGATGCGAGTGCTATTTGCACTGTGTTTGGCAATGGGAGCGCAATAGTGACTTTCCTTACCAGAAAACAACTCTTGCGCATAGGATCAAAAACTGCATGTGATTCAACTCCATTTAGGACTGGAAACAAACGCTAGCTCGCATTACAAGAAATACACTCTGCTTTTGAGAAAAGAGCACTCTTCTACTCTACTGTGTTTCCTATGGGGTCCAAACAGTGAGCTTGCGCAGAACAAAAGAACTGTGCTTCCTATACACACGGGCCATATCTAGTTCAACTCTGATTAGGAAACTGACAAGAAGAGTAGCTCCTCTTCATTCCAATACACTGTAATTGATTGGAACAGACGCAAGTGTTATTTGTACTGTGTATGGCAATGGGAGCGCAATAGTGACTCTTCTTACCAAAAAATAACTCTACTCGTAGGACCGGAATCTGCATGTGATTCAAACTCATTTAGGACTGGGAAACAAAAGCTAGCTCGCCTTACAAGAAACACACTCTGCTTTTGAGAAAAGAGCACTCTTCTTCTCTACTATGTGTCCTATGGGTTCCGAACAGTGAGCTTGCTCAGAACAAAAGAACTGTGCTTCCTACGCACACGGGCCATATCTAGTTCAACTCTGCTTAGGAAACTGACAAGAACAGTATCTCCTCTTCAGTCCAATACACTGTACTTGATTGGAACAGACGCGAGTGCTATTTGCACTGTGTATGGCAATGGGAGCGCAATAGTGACACTTCCTACCAGAAAACAACTCTTGCTCTTAGGACCAGAAACTGCATGTGATTCAACTCCATTTTGGACTGGGAAGCAAACGCTAGGTCGCCTTACACTAAACACACTCGGCTTTTGAGAAAAGAGCACTCTTCTACTCTACTGTGTTTCCTATGTGGTCCGAACAGTGAGCTTGCTCAGAACAAAAGAACTGTGCTTTCTACACACACGGGCCATATCTAGTTCAACTCTGCTTAGGAAACTGATGAGAACAGTAGCTCCTCTTCACTCCAATACACTGTACTTACTGGAAACAGACGCGAGTGCTATTTGCACTGTGTACAGCAATTGGAGCACAATAGTGACTCTTCTTACCAGAAAACACCTCTTGCTCTTAGGACCAGAAACTGCACTTGATTCAATCCACTTAGGACTGGGAAACAAACGCTAGCTCGCCTTACAAGAAACAAGCTCTGCTTTTGAGAATAGGGCACACTTCTACTCTACTGTGTTTCCTATGGGGTCCAAACAGTGAGCTTGCTCAGAACAAAAGAAGTGTGCTTCCTACACACACGGGCCATATATAGTTCAATTCTGCTTAGGAAACTGACAAGAACAGTAGATCCTCTTCAGTCCAATACACTGTACTTGCTGGGAAGAGATGCCAGTGGTATTTGCACTGTGTATGAAAATGGGAGCCCAATAGTGACTTTTTTTTTTTGGTTTTTCAAGACAGGGTTTCTCTGTGTAGCTTTGCGCCTTTCTTGGGACTCACTTGGTAGCCCAGGTTGGCCTCGAACTCACAGAGATCCACCTGGCCCTGCCTAACAAGTGCTGGGATTAAAGGCGTGTGCCACCACCGCCTGGCTCAATAGTGACTTTTATTACCAGAAAAAACTCTTGCTTGTAGGACCAGAAACTGCATGTGATTCAAATCCATTTAGGATTGGGAAGCAAACACTAGCTCGCATTACAAGAAACACACTCGGATTTTGAGAAAAAAGCACTCTTCTACTCTACTGTGTTTCCTATGTGGTCACAACAGTGAGCTTACTCAGAACAAAAGAACTGTGCTTCCTATACACACGGGCCACATCTAGTTCAACTCTGCTTAGGAAACTGACAAAAACAGTAGCTCCTCTTCATTCTAATACACTGTACTTGCTGGAAACAGATGCGAGTGCTATTTGTACTGTGTATGGCAGTGGGAGCGCAATAGTGACTCTTCTTACCAGAAAACAACTCTTGCTCGTAGGACTAGAAACTGCATGTGATTCAACTCCATTTGATTGGGAAACAAACGCCAGCTCGCCTTACAAGAAACACACTCTGCTTTTGAGATTTGGGCACTCATCTACTCTACTGTGTTCCTATGAGTTCCAAAGAGTGAGCTTGCTCAGAACAAAAGAACTGTGCTTCCTACACACGAGTCATATCTAGTTCAACTCTGCTTAGGAAACTGACAAGAACAGTAGCTCCTCTTCAGTCCAATACACTGTACTTGCTGGGTACAGACGCGAGTGCTATTTGTACTGTGTATGGCAATGGGAGCACAATAGTGACTCTTCTTACCAGAAAACAACTCTTGCTTGTAGGACCAAAAACTGCATGTGATTCAACTCCATTTAGGACTGGGAAACAAACGCTAGCTTGCCTTACAAGAAACATGCTCTGCTTTTGAGAAAAGAGCACTCTTCTAATCTACTGTGTTTCCTATGGGGTCCGAACAGTGAGCTTGCTCAGAACAAAAGAACTGTGCTTCCTACACACACGGTCCATATCTAGTTCAACTCTGATTAGGAAACTGATGAGAACAGTAGCTCCTGTTCAGTCCAATACACTGTACTTGCTGGGAACAGATGCAAGTGCTATTTGCACTGTGTACGGCAATGGGAGCGCAATAGTGACTCTTCTTACCAGGAAACAACTCTTGCTCTTAGGACCAGAAACTGCATTTGATTCAATCCATTTAGGACTGGGAAACAAACGCTTGCTCGCCTTACAAGAAACACGCTCTGCTTTTGAGAATAGGGCACACAGCTTCTCTACTGTGTTTCCTATAGGGTTCCAACAGTGAGCTTGCTCAGAACAAAAGAACTGTGCTTCCTACACACACGGGTCATATCCAGTTCAATTCTGCTTAGGAAATTGACAAGAACAGTAGCTCTTCTTCAGTCCAATACACTGTACTTGCTGGGAACAGATGCGAGTGCTATTTGCACTGTGTTTGGCAATGGGAGCGCAATAGTGACTTTCCTTACCAGAAAACAACTCTTGCGCATAGGATCAAAAACTGCATGTGATTCAACTCCATTTAGGACTGGAAACAAACGCTAGCTCGCATTACAAGAAATACACTCTGCTTTTGAGAAAAGAGCACTCTTCTACTCTACTGTGTTTCCTATGGGGTCCAAACAGTGAGCTTGCGCAGAACAAAAGAACTGTGCTTCCTATACACACGGGCCATATCTAGTTCAACTCTGATTAGGAAACTGACAAGAAGAGTAGCTCCTCTTCATTCCAATACACTGTAATTGATTGGAACAGACGCAAGTGTTATTTGTACTGTGTATGGCAATGGGAGCGCAATAGTGACTCTTCTTACCAAAAAATAACTCTACTCGTAGGACCGGAATCTGCATGTGATTCAAACTCATTTAGGACTGGGAAACAAAAGCTAGCTCGCCTTACAAGAAACACACTCTGCTTTTGAGAAAAGAGCACTCTTCTTCTCTACTATGTGTCCTATGGGTTCCGAACAGTGAGCTTGCTCAGAACAAAAGAACTGTGCTTCCTACGCACACGGGCCATATCTAGTTCAACTCTGCTTAGGAAACTGACAAGAACAGTATCTCCTCTTCAGTCCAATACACTGTACTTGATTGGAACAGACGCGAGTGCTATTTGCACTGTGTATGGCAATGGGAGCGCAATAGTGACACTTCCTACCAGAAAACAACTCTTGCTCTTAGGACCAGAAACTGCATGTGATTCAACTCCATTTTGGACTGGGAAGCAAACGCTAGGTCGCCTTACACTAAACACACTCGGCTTTTGAGAAAAGAGCACTCTTCTACTCTACTGTGTTTCCTATGTGGTCCGAACAGTGAGCTTGCTCAGAACAAAAGAACTGTGCTTTCTACACACACGGGCCATATCTAGTTCAACTCTGCTTAGGAAACTGATGAGAACAGTAGCTCCTCTTCACTCCAATACACTGTACTTACTGGAAACAGACGCGAGTGCTATTTGCACTGTGTACAGCAATTGGAGCACAATAGTGACTCTTCTTACCAGAAAACACCTCTTGCTCTTAGGACCAGAAACTGCACTTGATTCAATCCACTTAGGACTGGGAAACAAACGCTAGCTCGCCTTACAAGAAACAAGCTCTGCTTTTGAGAATAGGGCACACTTCTACTCTACTGTGTTTCCTATGGGGTCCAAACAGTGAGCTTGCTCAGAACAAAAGAAGTGTGCTTCCTACACACACGGGCCATATATAGTTCAATTCTGCTTAGGAAACTGACAAGAACAGTAGATCCTCTTCAGTCCAATACACTGTACTTGCTGGGAAGAGATGCCAGTGGTATTTGCACTGTGTATGAAAATGGGAGCCCAATAGTGACTTTTTTTTTTTTTGGTTTTTCAAGACAGGGTTTCTCTGTGTAGCTTTGCGCCTTTCTTGGGACTCACTTGGTAGCCCAGGTTGGCCTCGAACTCACAGAGATCCACCTGGCCCTGCCTCCCAAGTGCTGGGATTAAAGGCGTGTGCCACCACCGCCTGGCTCAATAGTGACTTTTATTACCAGAAAAAACTCTTGCTTGTAGGACCAGAAACTGCATGTGATTCAAATCCATTTAGGATTGGGAAGCAAACACTAGCTCGCATTACAAGAAACACACTCGGATTTTGAGAAAAAAGCACTCTTCTACTCTACTGTGTTTCCTATGTGGTCACAACAGTGAGCTTACTCAGAACAAAAGAACTGTGCTTCCTATACACACGGGCCACATCTAGTTCAACTCTGCTTAGGAAACTGACAAAAACAGTAGCTCCTCTTCATTCTAATACACTGTACTTGCTGGAAACAGATGCGAGTGCTATTTGTACTGTGTATGGCAGTGGGAGCGCAATAGTGACTCTTCTTACCAGAAAACAACTCTTGCTCGTAGGACTAGAAACTGCATGTGATTCAACTCCATTTGATTGGGAAACAAACGCCAGCTCGCCTTACAAGAAACACACTCTGCTTTTGAGATTTGGGCACTCATCTACTCTACTGTGTTTCCTATGAGTTCCAAAGAGTGAGCTTGCTCAGAACAAAAGAACTGTGCTTCCTACACACGAGTCATATCTAGTTCAACTCTGCTTAGGAAACTGACAAGAACAGTAGCTCCTCTTCAGTCCAATACACTGTACTTGCTGGGTACAGACGCGAGTGCTATTTGTACTGTGTATGGCAATGGGAGCACAATAGTGACTCTTCTTACCAGAAAACAACTCTTGCTTGTAGGACCAAAAACTGCTTTTGATTCAACTCCATTTAGGACTGGGAAACAAACGCTAGCTTGCCTTACAAGAAACATGCTCTGCTTTTGAGAAAAGAGCACTCTTCTAATCTACTGTGTTTCCTATGGGGTCCGAACAGTGAGCTTGCTCAGAACAAATGAACTGTGCTTCCTACACACACGGGCCATATCTAGTTCAAATCTGCTTAGGAAACTGACAAGTACAGTAGCTCCTCTTCAATCCAATACACTGTACTTGCTGGGAGCAGACGCAATTGCTATTTGCACTGTGTATGGCAATGGGAGCGCAATAGTGACACTTCTTACCAGAAAACAACTCTTGCTCTTAGGACCAGAAACTGCATGTGATTCACAACTCCATTTAGGACTGGGAAGCAAACACTAGGTCGCCTTACACTAAACACACTCGGCTTTTGAGAAAAGAGCACTCTTCTACTTTACTGTGTTTCCTACGGGGTCCAAAGAGTGAGCTTGCTCAGAACAAAAGAACTGTGCTTCCTACACAAACGGGCCATATCTAGTTCAACTCTGGTTAGGAAACTGACAAGAACAGTAGCTCCTCTTCAGTCCAATACACTGTACTTGCTGGGAACAGACGCAAGTGCTATTTGCACTGTGTATGTCAATGGGAGCGCAATAGTGACTATCCTCACGAGAAAACAACTCTTGCTCGTAGGACCAAAAACTGCATGTGATTCAACTCCATTTCTGACTGGGAAACAAACGCTAGCTCGCCTTACAAGAAACACACTCTGCTTTTGAGAAAAGAGCACTCTTCTACTCTACTCTGTTTCCTATAGGGCCAGTACAGTGAGCTTGCTCAGAACAAAAGAACTGTGCTTCCTACACAAATGGCCATATCCAGTTCAATTCTGCTTAGGAAACTGACAAGAACAGTAGCTCCTCTTCAGTCCAATACACTGTACTTGCTGGCAACAGATGTGAGTGCTATTTGCACTGTGTTTGGCAATGGGAGCACAATAGTGACTTTCCTTACCAGAAAACAACTCTTGCGCGTAGGACCAAAAACTGCATGTGATTCAACTCCATTTAGGACTGGGAAATAAACGTTAGCTCGCCTTACAAGAAACACACTCTGTTTTTGAGAAAAGAGCACTCTTTTACTCTACTGTGTTTCCTATGGGGTCCGAACAGTGAGCTTGCTCAGAACAAAAGAACTGTGCTTCCTGTACACACGGGCCATATCTAGTTCAACTCTGCTTAGGAAACTGACAAGAATAGTAGCTCCTCTTCATTCCAATACACTGTAATTGATTGGAACAGACGCAAGTGCTATTTGTACTGTGTATGGCCATGGGAGCGCAATAGTGACTCTACTTACCAAAAAATAACTCTACTCGTAGGACTGGAATCTGCATGTGATTCAAACTGATTTAGGACTGGGAAACAAAAGCTAGCTCGCCTTACAAGAAACACACTCTGCTTTTGCGAAAAGAGCACTCTTCTTCTCTACTATGTGTCCTATGGGTTCCGAACAGTGAGCTTGCTCAGAACAAAAGAACTGTGCTTCCTACGCACACGGGCCATATCCAGTTCAACTCTGCTTAGGAAACTGACAAGAACAGTAGCTCCTCTTCAGTCCAATACACTGTACTTGCTGGGAACAGATGCGAGTGCTATTTGCACTGTGTTTGGCAATGGGAGCGCAGTAGTGACTTTCCTTACCAGAAAACAACTCTTGCGCGAAGGACCAAAAACTGCATGTGATTCAACTCCATTTAGGACTGGGAAACAAACGCTCTTGCCTTACAAGAAACACACTCTGCTTTTGAGAAAAGAGCACTCTTCTACTCTACTGTGTTTCCTATAGGGCCAGAACAGTGAGCTTGCTCAGAAAAAAAGAACTGTGCTTCGTACACACAAGGGCCATATCTAGTTCAACTCTGCTTAGGAAACTGACAAGAACAGTAACTCCTCTTCAGTCCAATACACTGTACTTGCTGGGAACAGATGCGAGTGCTATTTGCCCGGTGTACGGCAATGGGAGCACAATAGTGACTCTTCTTACCAGAAAACAACTCTTGCTCAAAGGATCAAAAACTGCATGTGATTCAACTCCATTTAGGAGTGGGAAACAAACACTAGCTCGCCTTACAAGAAACACACTCTGTTTTTGAGAAAAGAGCACTCTTTTACTCTACTGTGTTTCCTATAGGGCCAGAACAGTGAGCTTGCTCAGAACAAAAGAACTGTGCTTCCTACACACACGGGCTATATCTAGTTCAACTCTGCATAGGAAACTGACAAAAACAGTAGATCCTCTTCAGTCCAATACACTGTACATGCTGGGAACAGACGCCAGTGCTATTTGCCCTGTGTATTGCAATGCGAGCACAATAGTGACACTTCTTACCAGAAAAAAAACTCTTGCTTGTAGGACCAGAAACTGCATGTGATTCAACTCCATTTAGGTCTGGGAAGCAAATGCTATCTCGCCTTACAACTAACACACTCTGCTTTTGAGAAAAGAGCACTGAGTTTCCTATGGGGTCCACACAGTGAGCTTGCTAAGAACAAAAGAACTGTGCTTCCTACACACACGGGCCATATCTAGTACAACTCTGCTTAGGAAACTGACGAGAACAGTAGCTCCTCTTCAGTCCAATACACTGTACTTGCTGGGAACAGATGCGAGTGCTATTTGCACGGTGTAGGGCAATGGGAGCACAATAGTGACTCTTCTTACCAGAAAACAACTCTTGCTCAAAGGATCAAAAACTGCATGTGATTCAACTCCATTTAGGAGTGGGAAACAAACGCTAGCTCGCCTTACAAGAAACACACTCTGCTTTTGAGAAAAGTGCACTCTTCTACTCTACTGTGTTTCCTATAGGGCCAGAACAGTGAGCTTGTTCAGAACAAAAGAACTGTGCTTCCTACACACACGGGCTATATCTAGTTCAACTCTGCGTAGGAAACTGACAAGAACAGTAGATCCTCTTCAGTCCAATACACTGTACATGCTGGGAACAGACGCCAGTGCTATTTGCCCTGTGTATTGCAATGCGAGCGCAATAGTGACACTTCTTACCAGAAAACAACTCTTGCTTGTAGGACCAGAAACTGCATGTGATTCAACTCCATTTAGGTCTGGGAAGCAAATGCTATCTCACCTTACAACTAACACACTCTGCTTTTGAGAAAAGAGCACTGAGTTTCTTATGGGGTCAGCACAGTGAGCTTGCTAAGAACAAAAGAACTGTGCTTCCTAAACACACGGGCCATATTGAGTTCAACTCTGCGGAGGAAACTGACAAGAACAGTAGATCTTCTTCAGTCCAATACACTGTACAGGCTGGGAACAGACGCCAGTGCTATTTGCCCTGAGTATGACAATGGGAGCGCAATAGTGACTTTCCTTACCAGAAAACAACTCTTGCTCATATGTCCAGAAACTGCATGTGATTCAACTCCATTTAGGACTGGGAAACAAACACTATCTCACCTTACAAGAACCACACTCTGCTTTTGAGAAAAGAGCACTCTTCTACTCTATTGTGTTTCCTATAGGGCCAGAAAGTTAGTTTGCTCAGAACAAAAGAACTGTGCTTCCTATAAACATGGGCCATATCTTGTTCAACTCTGCTCAGGAAACTGAGAAGAACAGTATCTCCTCTTCAGTCCAATACACTGTACTTGATTGGAACAGACGCAAGTGCTATTTGCACTGTGTATGGCAATGGGAGTGCAATAGTGACTCTTCTTACCAAAAAACAACTCTACTCGTAGGAACAGAAACTGCATGTGATTCAACTTCATTTACGACTGGGAAACAAAAGCTAGCTCACCATTCAAGAAACACACTCTGCTTTTGAGAAAAGAGTACTCTTCTACTCTACTGTGTTTCCTATGGGTCCGAACAGTGAGCTTGCTCAGAACAAATGAACTGTGCTTCCTACACACACGGGCCATATCTAGCTCAAGTCTGCTTAGGAAACTGACAAGAACAGTAGCTCCTCTTCAATAAAATACATTGTACTTGCTGAGAGCAGACGCGAGTGCTATTTGCACTGTGTATGACAATGGGAGCACAGTAGTGACTCTTGTTACCAGAAAACAACTCTTGCTTGTAGGACCAGAAACTGCATGTGATTCAACTCCATTTAGGTCTGGGAAGCAAACGCTATCTTGCCTTACAAGAAAAACACTCTGCTTTTGAGAAAAGGTCACTCTTCTACTCTACTGTGTTTCCTATAGGGCCAGAAGAGTGAGCTTGCTCAGAACAAAAGAACTGTGCTTCCTACACAAATGGCCATATCCAGTTCAATTCTACTTAGGAAACTGACAAGAACAGCAGCTCCTCTTCAGTCCAATACACTGTACTTGCTGGTAACAAATGCGAGTGCTATTTGCACTGTGTTTGGCAATGGGAGCGCAATAGTGACTTTCCTTACCAGAAAACAACTCTTGCGCGTAGGACCAAAAACTGCATGTGATTCAACTCCATTTAGGACTGGGAAATAAATGCTAGCTCGCCTTACAAGAAACACACTCTGCTTTTGAGAAAAGAGCACTCTTCTACTCTACTGTGTTTTCTATGTGGTCCAAAGAGTGAGCTTGCTGAGAACAAAAGAACTGTGCTTCCTACACACACGGGCCATATCTAGTTCAACTCTGCTTAGGAAACTGACAAGAACAGGAGCTTCTCTTCAGTCCAATACACTGTACTTGCTGGGAACAGACGCGAGGGCTATTTGCACTGTGTATGGCAAAGGGAGCACAATAGTGACTCTTCTTACCAGAGAACAACTCTTGCTCGTAGGACGAGAAACTGCATGTGTATTTCATCTCCATTTAGGACTGGGAAACAAACGCTAGCTCGCCTTACAAGAAACACACTCTGCTTTTGAGAAAAATGCACTCTTCTACTCTACTGTATTTCCTATGGGGTTCGAAATGTGAGCCTGCTCAGAAAAAAAGAACTGTGCTTCCTACACACACGGGCATATCTTGTTCTATTCTGCTTAAGAAACTGACAAGAACAGTAGAACCTCTTCAGTCCAATAGACTGTACATGCTGGGATCAGACGCCAGTGCTATTTTCTCTGTGTGTGACAATGGGAGCGCAATAGTGACTCTTCTTACCAGAAAACAACTCTTGCTCGTATGACCATAAACTGCATGTGATTCAACTCCATTTAGGACTGGGAAACAAACGCTAGATTGCCTTACAAGAAACACAGTCTGCTTTTGAGGAAAGAGCACTCTTGTACTCTACTGTGTTTCCTATAGGGCCAGAACAGTGAGCTTGCTGAGTATAAAAGAACTGTTCTTCCTACACACATGGGCCATATCTAGTTCAACTCTGCTTAGGAACCTGACAAGAACAGTAGGTCCTCTTCAGTCCAATACACTGTACATGCTGGGAACAGACGCCAGTGCTATTTGCCCTGTTTGTGACAATGGGACCACAATAGTGACTCTTCTTACCAGAAAACAACTCTTGCTTGTAGGACCAGAAACTGCATGTGATTCAACACCATTTAAGACTGGGAAACAAACCCTAGCTCGCCTTACAAGAAACAAACTCTGCTTTTGAGAAAAGAGCACTCTTCTACTCTACTGTGTTTCCTATGGGGTCCGAACAGTGAGCTTGCTCAGAACAAATGAACTGTGCTTCCTACACACACGGGCCATATCTAGTTCAACTCTGCTTAGGAAACTGACAAGAACAGTAGATCCTCTTAAGTCCAATACGCTGTACATGCTGGGTACAGTCGCCAGTGCTATTTGCACTGTGTATGGCAATGGGAGCGCAATAGTGACTCTTCTTACCAGAAAACAACTCTTGCTCGTAGGACCAGAAACTGTATGTGATTCAACTCCATTTAGGACTGGGAAACAAACGCTAGCTCGCCTTACAATAAACACACTCTGCTTTTGAGAAAAGAGCACTCTTCTACTCTACTTTGTTTCCTATGGTGTCCAAACAGTGAGCTTGCTCACAACAAAGAAACTGTGCTTCCTACAAACACGGGCCATATCTAGTTCAATTCTGCTTAGGAAACTGACAAGAACAATATCTCCTCTTCAGTCCAATACACTGTACTTGCTGGGAACAGACGCGAGTGCTATTTGCACTGTGTATGGCAATGGGAGCGCAACAGTGACTTTCCTTACCAGAAAACACCTCTTGCTTGTAGGAACGGAAACTGCATGTGATTCATCTCCATTTAGGACTGGGAAACAAACGCTAGCTCGCCTTACAAGAAACACACTCTGCTTTTGAGAAAAGAGCACTCTTCTAGTCTACTGTGTTTCCTATGTGGTCCAAACAGTGAGCTTGCTCAGAACAAAAGAACTGTGCTTCTTACACACACTGGCCATATCTAGTTCAATTCTGCTTAGGAAACAGACAAGAACAGTAGCTCCTCTTCAGGCCAATACACTGTACTTGCTGGGAACAGACGCGAGTGCTATTTGCACTTTGTATGGCAATGGGAGCACAGTAGTGACTTTCCTTACCAGAAAACAACTCTTGCTCGTAGGAACGGAAACTACATGTGATTCAACTCCATTTAGGACAGCGAAACAAATGCTAGCTCGCCTTACAAAAAACACAGTCTGCTTTTGAGGAAAGAGCACTCTTCTACTCTATTGTGTTTCCTACAGGGCCAGAACAGTGAGCTTACTGAGTACAAAAGAACTGTGCTTTCTACACACATGGGCCATATCTAGTTCAACTCTGCTTAGGAAACTGACAAGAACAGTAGCTCCTCTTCAGCCCAATACACTGTACTTGCTTGGAACAGTCGAGAGGGCTATATGCACTGTGTATGGCAAAGGGAGCGCAATAGTGACTCTTCTTATCAGAAAACAACTCTTGCTGGTAGGACCAGAAACTTCATGTGTATTTCAACTCCATTTAGGACTGGGAAACAAATGCTAGCTCGCCTTACAAGAAACACACTCTGCCTTTGAGAAAAATGCACTCTTCTACTCTACTGTGTTTCCTATATGGTTCGAAATGTGAGCTTGCTCAGAACAAAAGAACTGTGCTTCCTACACACACGGGCCATATCTTGTTCAATTCTGCTTAGGAAACTGACAAGAACAGTAGAACCTCTTCAGTCCTATAGACTGTACATGCTGGGAACAGACGCCAGTGCTATTTGCCCTGTGTGTGACAATGGGAGCGCAATAGTGACTCTTCTTACCAGAAATCAACTCTTGCTCGTATGACCAGAAACTGCATGTGATTCAACTCCATTTGGGACTGGGAAACAAATGCTAGCTCTCCTTTCAAGAAACACACTCTGCTTTTGAGAAAAGAGCACTCTTCTACTCTACTGTGTTTGCTATATGGTCTGAACAGTGTGCTTGCTCAGAATAAAAGAACTGTGCTTCCTCCACACACGGGCCACATCTAGTTCAACTCTGCTTAGGAAACTGAAAAGAACAGTAGATCCTCTTCAGTCCAATACACTGTACATGCTGGGTACTGACGCCAGTGCTATTTGCACTGTTTATGGCAATGGGAGCACAATAGTGACTTTTCTTACCAGAAAACAACTCTTGCTTGTAGGAACGGAAACTGCATGTGATTCAACTCCATTTAGGACTGCGAAACAAACGCTAGCTCGCCTTACAAGAAACACACTCTGCCTTTGAAAAAAATGCACTCTTCTACTCTACTGTTTTTCCTATTGGGTTCGAAATGTGAGCTTGCTCAGAACAAAAGAACTGTGCTTCCTACACACGGGCCATATCTTGTTCAATTCTGCTTAGGAAACTGACAAGAACAGTAGAACCTCTTCAGTCCTATAGACTGTACATGCTGGGAACAGACGCCAGTGCTATTTGCCCTGTGTGTGACAATGGGAGCGCAATAGTGACTCTTCTTACCAGAAATCAACTCTTGCTCGTATGACCAGAAACTCCATGTGATTCAACTCCATTTAGGACTGGGAAACAAACGCTAGCTCGCCTTACAAGAAACACACTCTGCTTTTGAGAAAAGAGCACTCTTCTACTCTACTGTGTTTCCTATGGGGTATGAACAGTGAGCTTGTTCAGAACAAAAGAACTGTGCTTCTTCCACACACGGGCCATATCTAGTTCAACTCTGCTTAGGAAACTGAAAAGAACAGTAGATCCTCTTCAGTCCAATACACTGTACATGCTGGGTACAGACGCCAATGCTATTTGCACTGTGTATGGCAATGGGAGCGCAATAGTGACTCTTCTTACCAGAAAGCAACTCTTGCTCCTAGGACCAGAAACTGCATGTGATTCAACTCCATTTAGGACTGGGAAACAAACGCTAGCTCGCCTTAAAGAAACACACTCTGCTTTTGATTAAAGAGCACTCTTCTACTCTACTGTGTTTCCTAGAGGGCCAAAAGTGTGAGCTTGCTGAGTACAAAAGAACTGTGCTTCCTACACACATGGGCCATATCTAGTTCAACTCTGCTTAGGAACCTGACAAGAACAGTAGATGCTCTTCAGTCCAATACACTGTACATGCTGGGAACAGAGGCCAGTGCTATTTGCCCTGAGTATGACAATGGGAGCGCAATAGTGACTCTTGTTACCAGAAAATACTCTTGCTCGTAGGACCAGAAACTGCATGTGATTCAACTCCATTTAGGACTGGGAAGCAAACGCTAGCTCGCCTTACAAGAAACACACTCTGCTTTTGAGAAAAGAGCACTCTTCTACTCTACTGTGTTTCCTATAGGGCCAGAACACTGAGCTTGCTCAGAACAAAAGAACTGTGCTTCCTACACACACGGTCCATATCTAGTTCAATTCTGCTTAGGATACTGACAAGAACAGTAGATCCTCTTCAGTCCAATACACTGTCCATGCTGGGTACAGACGCCAGTGCTATTTGCACTGTGTATGGCAATGGGAGCGCAATAGTGACTCTTCTTACCAGAAAACAACTCTTGCTTGTAGGACCAGAAACTGCATGTGATTCAACTCCATTTAGGACTGGGAAACAAACGCTAGCTCGCCTTACAAGAAACACACTCTGCTTTTGAGAAAAAAGCACTCTTCTACTCTACTGTGTTTCCTATGGGGTCCAAACAGTGAGCTTGCTCAGAACAAAAGAACTGTGCTTCCTACACACACGGGCCATATCTAGTTCAACTCTGCTTAGGAAACTGACAAGAACAGTAGCTCCTCTTCAGTCCATTACACTGTAATTGCTGGGAACAGACGCGAGTGCTATTTGCACTGTGTTTGGCAAAGGGAGCACAATAGTGACTTTCCTTTCCAGAAAACAACTCTTGCTCATAGGAGTGGAAACTGCATGTGATTCAACTCCATTTTGGACTGGGAAACAAACGCAAGCTCGCCTTATAAAAAACACACTCTGCTTTTGAGAAAAGAGCACTCTTCTACTCTACTGTGTTTCCTATAGGCCAGAAGAGTGAGCTAGCTCAGAACAAAAGAACTGTGCTTCCTACACACACGGGCCATATCTAGTTCAACTCTGCTTAGGAAACTGACAAGAAGAGTAGATCCTCTTCAGTCCAATACACTTTACATGCTGAGAACAGACGCCAGTGCTATTTGCCCTGTGTATGACAATGGGAGCGCAATAGTGACTCTTCTTACCATAAAACAACTCTAGCTCATAGGACCAGAAACTGCATGTGATTGAACTTAATTTAGGACTGGGAAACAAACGCTAGCTCGCCTTACAAGAAACACATTCTGCTTTTGCAAAAGAGCACTCTTCTACTCTCCTGTGTTTCCTATAGGGCCAGAAGAGTGACCTTGCTCAGAACAAATGAATTGTGCTTCCTACACACACGGGCCATATCTAGTTCAACTCTGCTTAGGAAACTGACAAGAACAGTAGATCCTCTTCAGTCCAATACACTGTACATGCTGGGAACAGACGCCAGTGCTATTTGCCCTGTGTATGACAATGGGAGCGCAATAGTGACTCTTCTTACCAGAAAACAACTCTTGCTCCTAAGATCAGAAACTACATGTGATTCAACTCGATTTAGGACTGGGAAACAAATGCTAGCTGGCCTTACAAGAAATACACTCTGCTTTTGAGGAAAGAGCACTCTTCTACTCTACGGTGTTTCCTATGGGGTCCGAACTGTGAGCTTGCTCAGAACAAAAGAACTGTGCTTCCTACACACACGGGCCATATCTAGTTCAACTCTGTTTAGGAAACTGACAAGAACTGTAGCTCCTCTTTAGTCCAATACACTGTACTTGCTGGGAACAGACATGACTGCTATTTGCACTGTTTTTGGCAAAGGGAGCACAATAGTGACTTTCCTTACCAGAAAACATCCCTTGCTCGTAGGACCAGAAACTGCATGTGATTCAACTCCATTTTGGACTGGGAAACAAACGCTAGCTCGCCTTACAAGAAACACACTCTGCTTTTGAGAAAAGAGCACTCTTCTATTCTACTGTGTTTCCTATGGGGTCCGAACAGTGAGCTTGCTCAGAACAAAAGAACTGTGCTTCCTACACACACGGGCCATATCTAGTTCAACTCTGCTTAGGTAACTGACAAGAACAGTAGATCCTCTTCAGTGCAATACACTGTACATGCTGGGAACAGACACGAGTCCTATTTGCACTGTGTATGGCAATGGGAGTGAAATAGTGACTCCTCTTACCAGAAAACAACTCTTGCTCGTAGGACCAGAAACTCATCAGATTCAAATCTGTTTCTGACTGGGAAACAAACACTAGCTAGCCTTACAGGAAACACACTCTGCTTTTGAGAAAAGAGCACTCTTCTATTCTACTGTGTTTCCTATGGGGTCCGAACAGTGAGCTTGCTCAGAAAAAAAGAACTGTGCTTCCTACACACACGGGCCATATCTAGTTCAACTCTGCTTAGGTAACTGACAAGAACAGTAGATCCTCTTCAGTGCAATACACTGTACATGCTGGGACAGACGCGAGAGCTATTTACCCTGTGTATGGTAATGGGAGCTCTATAGTGACTCTTCTTACCAGAAAACAACTCTTTCTTGTAGGACCAGAAACTGCATGTGATTCATCTCCATTTAGGACTTGGAAACAAACGCTAGTTCGCCTTAGAAGAAACACACTCTGCTTTGGAGAAAAGAGCACACTTCTACTCTACTGTGTTTCCTATAGGGCCAGAACAGTGAACTTGCTCAGAACAAAAGAACTGTGCTTCCTACACACACGGGCCATATCTAGTTCAACTCTGCTTAGGAAACTGACAAGAACAGTAGCTCCTCTTCAGTCCAATACACTGTAATTGCTGGGAACAGACGCGAGTGCTATTTGCACTGTGTTTGGCAAAGGGAGCACAATAGTGACTTTCCTTTCCAGAAAACAACTCTTGCTCGTAGGAGTAGAAACTGCATGTGATTCAACTCCATTTTGGACTGGGAAACAAACGCAAGCTCGCCTTACAAAAAACACACTCTGCTTTTGAGAAAAGAGAACTCTTCTACTCTACTGTGTTTCCTATAGGCCAGAAGAGTGAGCTAGCTCAGAACAAAAGAACTGTGCTTCTTACACACACGGGCCATATCTAGTTCAACTCTGCTTAGGAAACTGATAAGAAGAGTAGATCCTCTTCAGTCCAATACACTTTACATGCTGAGAACAGACGCCAGTGCTATTTGCCCTGTGTATGACAATGGGAGCGCAATAGTGACTCTTCTTACCATAAAACAACTCTAGCTCATAGGACCAGAAACTGCATGTGATTGAACATAATTTAGGACTGGGAAACAAACGCTAGCTCGCCTTACAAGAAACACATTCTGCTTTTGCAAAAGAGCACTCTTCTACTCTCCTGTGTTTCCTATAGGGCCAGAAGAGTGACCTTGCTCAGAACAAATGAATTGTGCTTCCTACACACACGGGCCATATCTAGTTCAACTCTGCTTAGGAAACTGACAAGAAGAGTAGATCCTCTTCAGTCCAATACACTGTACATGCTGGGAACAGACGCCAGTGCTATTTGCCCTGTGTATGACAATGGGAGCGCAATAGTGACTCTTCTTACCAGAAAACAACTCTTGCTCCTAAGATCAGAAACTACATGTGATTCAACTCGATTTAGGACTGGGAAACAAATGCTAGCTGGCCTTACAAGAAATACACTCTGCTTTTGAGGAAAGAGCACTCTTCTACTCTACGGTGTTTCCTATGGGGTCCGAACTGTGAGCTTGCTCAGAACAAAAGAACTGTGCTTCCTACACACACGGGCCATATCTAGTTCAACTCTGCTTAGGAAACTGACAAGAACAGTAGCTCCTCTTCAATCCAATACACTGTACTTGCTGGGAACAGACGTGACTGCTATTTGCACTGTTTATGTCAAAGGGAGCACAATAGTGACTTTCCTTACCAGATAACATCCCTTGCTCGTAGGACCAGAAACTGTATGTGATTCAACTCCATTTTGGACTGGGAAACAAACGCTAGCTCACCTTACAAGAAACACACTCTGCTTTTGAGAAAAGAGCACTCTTCTACTCTACTGTGTTTCCTATATGGCCAGAACAGTGAGCTTGCTCAGAACAAAAAAAGTGTGCTTCCTACACACACGGGGCATATCTAGTTTAACTCTGCATAGGAAACTGAGAAGAACATTAGTTCCTCTTCAGTCCAATACACTGTCCTTGCTGGGAAAAGACGCGAGGGCTATTTGAACTGTGTATGGCAAAGGGAGCGCAATAGTGACTTTCCTTACCAGAAAACATCCCGTGCTCGTAGGACCAAAAACTACATGTGATTCAACTCCATTTACGACGGGGAAACAAACGCTAGCTCACCTTACAAGAAACACACTCTGCTTTTGAGAAAAGAGCACTCTTCTACTCTACTGTGTTTACTATGGTTTCCGAAAAGTGAGCTTGCTCAGAACAAAAGAACTGTGCTTCACACACACGGGACATAACTACTTCAACTCTGCTTAAGAAACTGACAAGAACAGTAGCTCCTCTTCTGTCTAATACACTGTACTTGC